>NC_052510.1:4189508-4319508 GCF_014356525.2 Nilaparvata lugens | reverse complement strand
GATGAGGAGGTTATCCATAATGAATTCAATGAACTGTAATGATAAAAATTGTGTCAATCTTCTTGTATCATTTATCTAATTTTAGTTTGTAATTAATATAATATTTACTGTATCAACTGTTTTATCATGTAGTATAGAATAAGTGATGAGGACATTATCCATAATGAATTCAATAAACTGTAATGATGAAAATTGTGTCAATCTTCTAGTATCACTTATCTAATATTAGGTTGTAATTGATATATTTACTCTATCAACTGGTTTTGTCTTGTAGCCTATTATAGTAGTAGAATACGTGATTAAGACATTATTAATAGGCATTCGATATACTGTGATGATAATAATTGTGTGTTTTAGGTGTTTTATTATCCTATTATTCATTAAGGAAGACATTTCTATATATATTTATATATAAATGGTTATTTATGTCCAACGAATCTCGAAAACGGCTCCAACGATTTTCACGAAATTTGGAACATAGTAGGTTCATAATATCAGACGTGATGATGCGTCATCCGTGAATCTCTTAAGGTACGTACAGATATACGCGCCGCGAATATGATCGATTCACTTTCAATCAGCTGACTATATGTGTATTTTTACAGAAACGGTAAGATACAGATATAAAAAGCTTGGTATCAGCTGATTAAAAGTGAATTGCTCATGTTCGCGGCGCGTATATCTGTACGCACCTTTATCCAGAACATAATTGTTTCCTTTATTGACCAAGCGAAGTAAGGTCTGAGATTCAAGTCGACGGTTTCGTATTTCTCTTAATGTTTAAATGTTTATATGTTGCGCATTTACGGCGAATCGCGGTAATAGATTTTCATGAAATTTTACAGGTATGTTCCTTTTTTAATTGCGCGTCGACGTATATACAAGGTTTTTGGAAATTTTGCATTTCAAGGATAATATAAAAGGAAAAAGGAGCCTCCTTCATACGCCAATATCATAGTAAAAATCAGACTATAGAATTATTCATCATAAATCAGCTGACAAGTGATTACACAGATGTGTGGAGAAGCCAGTCTATTGCTGTATTTCCATAAGGTCTATAGTTTCCATCAGGTACTTGTGGATGAGAATACTGTGTGAGGTCTACTGTTCACAGAACTACTAGTTATACTATACATAGATGAAAAGATAGCTTTGCTGGGGAGGATCTTGTCTGACAATCTTCAGAAATTCTAATGATAGAAGCTAAACTCATGACGTAATTTGAAATCCCAACTTGGAATCTTCCTAAGTTTCAGTGAAATATCACAAATAATCACGTTCTTCACGTTCCACGTCCTCCAAATCACAGAAATCACTTGAATGAAGTCATATTTCAAACAAATATCTCCAACTTTTCAACTACAATGACGTAAGTTTTATGTGCTTAGCTGATAATCTAGCTGTCAATCTAGTCAACTCCTAGAACTAGTTCAAAACTGTACAAGGAAATTGACCAATAGTTGTCATAGAACGTGTCTACTTCTACTTGAAAGTATGAACAAACAAGGTTATCACAAAAAATGACAGTAAATTATTTAGTTTGTTCAGTCTACAAGCCTGCTCGATTGTTATACAATTATTGACGTTTGTATGATTTCTTATTGGTGATAAGGGGAGTGGTACTAGAAGCATTAGAATAATCAAAGTACAGTTAACCCAGTGGTTGAAATTATAACTGATTGCTCAGATTGGATGAATAACATACTCTCGTAGGCCTATAGATTGGGGCTTTGCTCTCGATGACTTACTTCTTGCGGCAAGCTCCTGTCATTGCATTAAGAGAAATATTGAAGATAAAATTTATGGGTCTTGACGAATCTTACTAGAATTGGATGAAAAAATAATTAATGAATGACATGGAAAGTTGTGTAAGAAAATTTAAGAATGGTTATGTGGATCAAACCATGAACTACTGCAAAGAAAATTTGTAAAATGAATGAACAGTCATCAAAATATTATTTATTCATTTATTTATTTATTTATTTATTTATTTATTTATTTATTTATTTATTTATTTATTTATTTATTTATTTATTTATTTATTTATTTATTTATTTATTAGATAGAGCGAACAATACAATAGTCGGAAAGAAAAAACAAGCTATTGCCCAAAACTTCTTCAATTTCCTGATTTTGTCACAAATCGTTCAAATAATAATATGTAGGTTATGTTCACTTCAATTTCAACACCAAATCTTCAATCTGAATATATAAATATGAATAAATAAATTATATATTATATGTAATATATAAATTATTAAAAAATATTACGGATAAGGAGTATTGGAAGATGGAGAAATTACTGAGAAATATTGGAAATTAAAAGTCGGATCTCACCAAAAAACCATTTGAAAATAGTTGAAAAACATATAGTCATGAAAATTGAAGATGGAGGTAAATAAAATTATTTCATGAATAACCTTTGAAGGGAAAATTAACAACTATGAAAGCTGTAGGAGAAAAATTAGAAATTAAAATTAATTAATGAATCTTCCAATAGATTAACAGAGAGGCTGGAAAAGCATGTTAGGATGGCAATAAGAAGGAGATGGGGAATACAGAATTCTTCATTCTCTATTGATTGATACAATAAGTACATCATCAAAATGATAGGGAGAGAAAAAAATAAGGTAGCCTTGTGCTATTCCTCTCCCAAATTTTTTAGGTTACAAATAGTCCGAAATAGGTTAAACTGAGCAAGAAATTCCACAAAAATCCAATGGAATCTACAAATTTCAGCATGTAGTTTGGGAAAGATGGAAAAATAAAGGGTCGGTCAAGAGAGAAATTGAAAAATTAATATATCATCAGAGGAGATTCCGAGAAAAGGAGACAAAAAGCATGGTATAGCCGCCTCCTTTCCTTTGAATCTAGCTTCTTTGGAACGTGTACATCTTTTTTAAACTTCTTCTCTCCGTTGGAGCTTGAATCAGGCGTACTCTGTCTCACTCTATTCAGATTCCTATAGTTGTTGGGCTATCTCTTTTTATTCAGATTCGAATAGTTGTTCCCGCGCTTTTTAGTGTTCAAGGTCACTGAGAGCCGTTACTAGTGGAGATGTTCAAATTGGAAGTTCAAAATTGATGCCGACTCCAACCGTCATATACAACCACAGATCCACAGCCAACAGACAATAATTATTAACGAATCAAGAGATGACGTAATGGTGCTGGGAGAAGAATTCGCGATAGACAAGGAAGTTTGTGTCCTAAAAAGAGACAGGAGACTGGATTGGAATTGAAGAAGGAAAAGGAAGAGAGAAGAGACTGGAAAAGAAGGGGCAGAAAAAGGAAGGGATAAAGTGGAACAAGAAGCAGGATGAGGAGTGAAGAAGAAGAAAAGGAAGATGAAAAAAGAGTGATAGAAAAGAGCAAGAGAGTGGATGAGAAGTTGAGAAGGGAGAGGATGAAAGAAGAGACTGGAGGAGAAAGGAAGTAATAGAGTAGAACAAGAAGTGGGATGAGGAGTGAAGAGGAAGAAAAGGAAAATGAAAATAAGAAGAGTGATAAAAGAGAGCAACAGAGTGGATGAGAAGTTAAGAAGGAAGAGGAAAAGAGTAGAGACTGGAAAAGAAGGGGAGGAAAAAGGAAGTGATAAAGTAGAACAAGAAGTAGGATGAGGAGTGGAGAAGAAGAAAAGAATAAGAGTGATAAAAGAGAGCAAAAGAATGGATGAGAAGTTGAGATGGAAGAGGATGAAATAAGAGACTGGAGGAGAAGGTGAAGAAGAAACAGTTAGAGAGGGAAAAATTATGAATAATACAAGAAAACAATGGACTGGATAAGCAGTGAAGAAGGAAAGGAAGAAGAGGATGAAAAGGAAGAGTGATAAAAAACAAAAGAATAGATAAGAAGTGGAAAAGGATAATAAAAACAGGGAAAAGGAAGAGTGATCAAAGAAAAAAACCTAGTGGATAAGAAGTGAGGAGGAGGAGAACAAGGGAGAGTGATAGAAGCTAACAAGAGACTGAATGAGGAATGAAGAAGGAAAAATAAGAGGAGCGAGAGAAAAGAAGAATGAAGAGGGAAGAAAGGAAAAATATATACAGATAAAGGATCTAAAAAATATGAGGACGATGGAACGAAGGAAGTGAAGTGAGAAGAGAGAGAAAAGACGTTGGAGAGAGAAATGATGGTGGTGGAAAAATACAGAAGAAACAAGAAAAGGGAATAAATGAGAGGAATGCGTAAGATAAGAGAGAGAGAGGATACGGTAGGATGAGGAGAATGGAGGAGAAATTGAATATAGAGAAAAAATTGAAGACCAATAAATCTAAGAGGGATGACACTGTAGGATAAGGAAGGTGAAGAAGAAATAGAAAGGGAAGAAAAGAGTCTACTGCGGAAGATAGAAGGAGAGAAAAAAGTGAGTGGAAGGAATAATATGTGAGAAAATATGAATGTAAATGGATGAGGTATTGAAAAAGGACGAGGAAGAAGATAAATACGGAAAAATCGGGAAATAATTGAACGAGGAGCTGAATGTAGAAAAGGAAAAAGTGAAAAGCAATCAAGAAAGGAGAAGTTGAATACGAGTGAGAGAATGAAAAGGATGTATGGGAGAAAAAATAGAAGAGAAAGAGAGGATAGAGAAGAGAAGGACGAGGAGAAAGAGAACAAAGAGAGATGATGTAAGAATAGAGGGGCAAGATGATTAAAAAGTAGAAAACAATAGGTAAGAGAATATAGAGGAACAGCGTAGTCACTCAGGGCCGTTTGCACAGTATGGATTGCTAAACTCGATTAAGTTAATCGAGTTTAAGTTAATCTGAAAATTTAAACTTGAATCGGTTTTCTCAGTTCATTTACTAATCCAGTTTAAGTTAAACTAGTTTAGCGTTAAGTTGGTAAAAGAATGTCATCGTTTATAATATCATAAGGCTGATTTTTACAGGAAATTTTGTTATTTGTTTACAAACCATCAGTAAATTGAGGTTATGTAGCTACTATTTCCTTGTTCAAAATCCACAGAGCTGTAAGCTTTATGGTAATAAAAGTGAAAAGCAATTAAGAAATTATTCAAAAATGCTATATTACTATTAGATACAAACTTATATTTAGTTGGCACCAAAAAATATATTTTAGAATGTAAGATAAACAAGTTATTTGGTTACGCTTAAATCTACTACGATCTTCCTCGTTTATTAGAAATCTATCGAAAGCAAAATATCTCAGTTATGTGTTATTAAAAACGTGTTTTCTGATCAAAGACCACTGATAAAAATTGTCTTATTTACTATCAAGTGGTTTATTTAATCAAATGCTAAATTCACACCTGCTTTACTCGAGCAAAACCGTTGAAAAATTCTCTATCATCCCAGAAATTTAAATGATCCGTTTTTTGCCCAATTTTTTTCAGTTCCAAAATTTCTTTGCAGTCATCTCTATCAATCGCATTGAAAATTCTATCAATTCCTGTCAATTCTATCAATGATTCACTATAACCTAAATAATTATCATCGTCTACAGAAGCATTAAAAACAACCGTCGAAAAATAATTTATTATCAGCTGTTTCCCCATGAAATCTTTACAGATGTCGAGTTAATCCAAATTATTTGGTTTAAAACTCCTGCTTTGGAGGTTTTAACTTTCCCAAAGTTTAAACTCAATACAGATTTTAAACTTATACTGTGCAAACGGAGTTTTAGTTTAAACAAAAAAAATCCAGATTTGGTTTGAGCTTTAGCTTAAACTTACACTGTGCAAACGGCCCTAAGAGGAAGAAGATGAAGAAAAAGTAGAAGAAGGATTAGATCGATAAACACATGGAGAAGGAGAAGAAGAAAAAAGGAAGAAGAAGGAAATTTTGAAAAAATATCTCAAGACCAAGTAGAAGAACAACACGAGAAGACCAAAAACAAGTATGATACTCACAAAAATAGACGAAACAGAGTAAAAATGATCACGAAAATAACACAAGAAAAACAAGAAATGATAATGATAAATTAATCTGAGGTGCCTGGAGAATAGTCTGGAAGACGCTTCGCTTCGCTTCAAAGACTATACACAGATCGCAAATCTCATTTTTTTCATTTTTATAAATATTTCCTCTCCACCATGTTTTTCTCTCTTCAAAATATTCAATCTCGATTTCTGCTCATCCTCCATGATGAAGTCACATCCGCTGCCGTATAGACTACTCTGTACATTCATCATTTTCCGTCTAATTTATCGTTCTTCTTCTCCTTCTTCTTCTTCTTCTTCTTCTTCTTCTTCTTCTCCTACTTCTACTCCACCTCCTCTTCCTTCTTCTTCTTCTCCTCCTTCTACTTTTTCTTCTCCTCCTACTCCTTCTACTTCTTCACTACCTCCTCTTCCTTCTCCTCCTCCTTCTTTTTCTTCTTCTTCTTCTTCTTCTCTCCTCCTTCTTCTTCTACTTCTTTTTCTTCTTCTCCTTCTTTCTCTCCTCCTTCTTCTTCTACTTCTTTTTCTTCTTCTCCTTCTCATCCTCCTTCTACTTCTTCTTCTCCTCCTCCTACTTCTACTCCACCACCTCTTCCTTCTTCTTCTTCTTCTTCTTCTTCTACTCCTTCTACTTTTTCTTCTCCTTCTTCTTCTTCTTCTCCTCCTTCTTCTTCTTCTTCTTCTTCTCCTTCTTCTTCTCTTCTCCATCTACTTCTTCTTCTTCTTTTTATACTTGGAAACCCACTCGCCGCCAAGACATTACGAAACAGAAAATCATTCATAGCATCTTCCTTCTCCATATCATTTCCATTTTATTGTTTTCCATTTCCTCTGATTCTGAATTAATATTGCAGACAAGGAAACATCATCATAATAATATTCCAACCCACTGCCCTATACTAAAATTCACTTTAAAATGTCAGCATTCATTATGATAACTATCTACCAAATAGACGGAGAAGAAGAAGAAGAAGAAGAAGAAGAAGGGAGAGGAGGTGGAGTAGAAGTAGGAGGAGGAGAAGAAGAAGTAGAAGGAGGATAAGAAGGAGAAGAAGAAGAAGAAGAAGAAGAAGAAGGAGAAGAAGAGAAGAAGAAGAAGAAGAAGAAGAAGAAGAAGGAAGAGGAGGTGGAGTAGAAGTAGGAGGAGGAGAAGAAGAAGTAGAAGGAGGATAAGAAGGAGAAGAAGAAGAAGTAGAAGAAGAAGGAGGAGAGAAGAAGAAAAAGAATAAAAAGAAGGAGGAGGAGGAGAAGGAAGAGGAGGTAGTGAAGAAGTAGAAGGGTAGGAGGAGAAGAAGAAGAAGAAGGAAGAGGAGTGTGGTATAGTGGAGAAAAGAAGAAGAAGAGAGAAGAAGAAAAAAGAAAAGAAGAAGAAGAAGAAAGATAAGAAGAAGAAGAAGACGAGAAGAGGAAGAAGAAGAAGAAGAAGAAAGAAGAAGGAGAAGAAGAAAAGAAGAAGAAGAAAGAAGAAGAAGAAGAAGAAGAAGAAGAAAAGAGGAAGAGAAGAAGAAGAGGAGGAGGAGAAGAAGAAGAGAAGAAGAAAAGAGAAGACGAGAAAAGAAGAAGAAGAAGAAGTAGAGAAAGAAGAGAAGAAGAAGAAGAAAAGAAGAGAAGAAGAAGTGGAGAAGAAGAGAAGAGAAGAAAAGAAGAAGAAGAAGAAGAAGAGAGAAGAAGAAGAAGAAGAAGAAAGAAGAAGAAGAAAGAAGAAAAAAGAAGAGAAGAAGAAGAAGAAGACGAAAGAAGAAGAAGAAGAAGAAGAAGGAAGAAGAAGAAAGGAGAAAAAGAAGAAGAAGACGAAGAAGAAGAAGAAGAAAGAAGAAGAAGAAGATAAGAAGAAGAAGAAGAAGAAGAAGAATAAGAAGAAGAAGAAGAAGAAGAAGAAGAAGAGAAGAAGAATGCATTACAATGCTTACCAATCAATGCTTACAATTCCGCCAATGCTAACTGCTAACAGTTTGTAGTGAATCTTCTCTATAATATAAATCTCAACTCACAATAAAGCATACACAGTGGCGGTTCTAGACATAAAAAACTGGGTAGGCAAAACTTATCATACTGTAGGTCTATTCATAGACCTAGGGTAGGGCTACTTAAGTAATTCATGTAAAAAAGAACGTCAAGCATATAGGTATTAAATGAAGATGTATAATAAATATAAAATTGTTTATTTAACATTTTTAGGTTTACATGAAAAATTTTAAAAAAATCTCATAAAAACTGGGTAGGCGGCCGCCTACCCAGCCTAGGCCTAGAACCGCCACTATACAGATGAGATTTCGATTGAACCAATATTATTTCCTTCCAACATATATTTGATTTCCTCAACTTAGTCATCGTTTTAGTTGCAAAAAAAAAAACAACAAGTCTCAGTGGAAAATCCTAGTACGTGGGTATTTCTGGTGGGCAGAAAAAGATGGATTTCAGATTGATTTGAGGTTGATTTTCTAAAAATAATACCTAATGGAAAAAACTTGCTTATACACATACAGGATATAGTGAGGTCCACGTTATAATGACAGTATTTGATCAACTTTGGTTTTGCTATCCTTGTCTATCATTCGACAAAGCCGGTGGTACTATCCTTTTCTAGGTCCACAACGATGCCAAGTATGTTTTCGACAGTGTAGAAATATAATTAATTAATGCAGAGAATCGGCATCGCTATTCTCCTATCTTTATCCACTGTCATTATAACGTGAATCTCACTATAGGAGAATTATGTTTGACGCATCATCACGTCTGAACTACTGGACTGATTAACTTGAAATTTTCCATATAGATTCTTAATTAGTCGAGGATGGTTATAGGCTTATTTTCAAATCTTCAAAATTTCATTACGTCAAGTTTTCAGTTTGTCAAGTTTTAAAATAGACATTGATTTAAAATAGGCGGAGCACGGGTTTCCTGATAGTTTGTAATAGATGATGGGTTTAGTGATGAATCACGAGAGATCAATCAATCAATCAATCAATAGTTTATTTTTCCTTCATACAATGCATACATGAATGTATAATTACATAAATACAATTGACAATTAACAATATAAGTAAAAGTAAAATAGGATTATTATTAAATACGGAAAGTCCCTGAAAAGGTTAAAAACCTGAGCGCAGGGGCCGAGTGTTATTACTAAAACAAAATTATTTCTAAGATAAATAAAATTGGTGGATTCCTATTAACATCTAAATTTTAAAAAATACAAAGAAGGAAAGTAAAAAAGTAAGAAAATACGAGATAATAAAATAAAAGAGCAGATAATCAATATTTGTATTATGTTCATGAGAATATCAATCAATACAAGTAAATCCTGCTGACAATAATTTATTTATTTATAATTTACAATCAACTTAAGGACAAAGAGACAGACTACAGTCCAAAACTTCTTCTCATCCCAACTTCATAAAATAAATTGTCCATATAAAGGTTATGTGCGATTTTCCAGTTCTTCGCTAACTTCCACATTGAAACAAAATACAATCACTAGAAACAATTAATTACAGATGGAATTAAATAGAGAATGCATTTATTCAAATGCTAATTAATATATAATTATTATTGAACGAAAATCCTAAATAAATGCTGCAAATCACCAGCATTTATTTAGGATTTTCGTTCAATAATAATTATAGAAACAATTAATTTTGAATTTAGAAAGAATCGAATTCTGAGGGATTGATGAAAACTATAAGAATCTTTGTACATTATCATTGTCTGACTTCCACATTTGTATTGAAATTTCGGACAGATAACTTACAACTAATAACCACATTTTTTTTATCTTGTGAGTGGGAAATAGACCTATTCTAAAACTCTTCAAAACCATAGAATTACTTGCATCCATATATTGTTGTTGATCACTGTGCTGATTCAAATACTGTAGAACAAACAGACTTCTCTAGTCACTGTATAAACTACAATATCAGGGCACCGAGCTTCGCTCGTTATTTTTATTTATTGATAAACAGAACACAATTCTTCAAAACGATTGGGGAAGGACAAACAGGCACAGCCCAAAACTGTTTCTTCCCCGAATTTTAATTTATACACTATAAATGGTCCAAAAAAGTAGGTTAGGTTTCATACGCTTGAATTCAGGTTCAATTTACTGTCCAAACATTTGAAAACCAAAAAATTATAATTTAGATTATATACAAACCAAATTGAATAACAAAATAACACTCACTAATCACTTGAAATTATCAAATAATGATCAACTTCGAAAATTATCCTACTCTAGTTTAGGAGGATTAACATGTCATATCAACAAATCAGATTATGTTGATCTAATCGATTGAATTTAATTCTCTAGGTAGATAAAATTTCTCGCTGGTTGATTATGATTACACAGCTGGAAATAATTCTGTCTCTCTCCCACACAGGCACACGCATTATCTGTTATCGAGAGTCGACGAAATTATCGTCTGTTTTCCAAGGATGAATTATCCTTTTAATGTCGTTCAGCGAGTTTTCCAAAGAATGAGACCTAGTGCATCGAATCTTTATATCATAAACCTACTATGTTCCAAATTTCGTGGAAATCGTTGGAGCCGTTTTGGAGATCCGTTGAACATAAATAACCAGATATAAAAATACAGAAATTGCTCGCTCAATATGATAGGATTATAAGCACTTAAGTACAGTTTTATTTACTGGACTGAACTCTGTGTAGTTTATTAACTATACAGCCTCTCTTAAATATATATAATATACAGAACATCTGGTATATACATCACTCTATATAGATACTTGTCTAGAATGGACTTCACCCCATAAAATGTTTTTACAAAGCAGTTCTTGTTGGCACTGCAAACAGTTACAAGGCGATAAAATCACGATTATTGAAGACCAGTGATCCCGATTACGACATTCCCATATAAACGCCTACAAAGTAACGAGTAACGTAACGGTTCTTCTGCCGTTTACGGATTTATAACAGTAACAGGTTACTGTGGAAGGAACTGTGACAATAACCTCGTAATGTGACAGGTTGAAGACTATCTTTTGTTTTGGTTTGAAAAGTTTTTATGAATGAAAGATTTTTTGCTTCACATAATTGAAAAAGTTAATGATTAGGAATAGTTTGCTTGTTAATACTGAGTACCGTAGTATTGGAGGAATACTTCAGGATACTAATTGGAAAAATACAAGCATTCTGATTTATTGAACAAAATTGAATAAAACCTACAGTAACTGAATGAAAAGACAAGATATTGTATAACCACTGATTTATTAGAAAACGTTACACCATTGTTATAACATGTTTTCCTGAGTAAACTATTTCATTTTGATAGCTTTACTATATACAAATCGAAAAACTTTGAAAAATATCAGCAGTAGAAAGTTTATTTTTAGCCTTTGCACAGCCTTAAATAAAGTTTCGAATAAGGTGGAACTCATAATTAATATTGTTTAATTCATAGCACTTGGAGTTATCACAACCAAAGATTCAAAATTTCAATTATCAATATGGATATCTACCACAAAATTGCTTCTACTACAAAAGCAGCTCCAAATTTTTTAGAGAAATTTTTTTTCCATCTTGACCCCTAATTCTTTATCCAGATATGTTACAATATTTCCTGTTCTGTATCAACATGATTTGATACAACTATGAAAGTCTCTTATCGTTTCCACAGTTGAAATGAAACAGCTACAACAAAACTCAATTGTGGCTCCGACCTTCAGTTGAGTGAAGAAAACAATGCAAGCGGAATTTTAATGGAAATAGCCTAATCAAGCCTAATCACACATCGAGTTGTCAACTGTGTGTAAATGGTGTCCTCCAGTTGATAATAGAGCCTAAATGCTCTTGATAATAGCCTAAGTGTGCTCTGTGATAGCCTAATAGCCTACTGTAACACGTCCAATACAAGCTACTATGATTGTGCTCAGATAATAGAAATTATAGTAAGCGCATTTTCTTGTTTTGTAAATAAAATAGAATCACTTATGAATTTTTTGATGTATACTATAGTTAGGTAAGTTATAATGGCAGTGGAGAAAGATGGGAGGACAGCATTGCCGATTCTCTGCCTTGCCACTGATTTCTATAGAAGATAGCTGATGATACTATAAGAATAAGAATAAGAATGTTTATTTCGCCAAAATTACATAGTTACAAAACATGAATGATACATACAAAATGCATAATAAAAAAGTAAATTATAATAGATCTGAATGATTTGGCACAGCCAGCAAAGTTGAACTTGTGCGCTAGCTGTGAGTTCATAAAGCAAACAGTACGAAGTAGCCTATAGCAATACTGAAAATGGAAAGAAATATATACCTATATAATAAATATTATAGTAATGCTACTTATAAATAAAACAATGATAAGAATTGAATAATTTCGTGTTAAAACCAATTATACAGGTGATAACCAAAAACAAATCATACAGCCAACATTTAAATCTTCTAAATGCAAACTAATGAAGAAGAATACAATAAAAAATGAAATTTTCAGTTGTGAGCACATCCCAGTGCTTAATCAATTTTCATAAATAATACAAAAGGATAGAAAGACATTCAAAACTCAAAAGAATCATGAATAGATTTATCAAAATCTAGGCATTGTAAAATATATATTCTGCTCAACCCATACATTTATTTCCTTGATAAGTGCTTCAGTAATTTTTGAATTAATTAGTTTTATCGGAATTTTGTTTGAAAATATATTAGTAATTTGTGTCGACAAACTACTAGTTTTATTAAGTTGATAATGCTAATGAACGAGTATCGTACGGTATATTTCTAATTTCTAGATTACTTCTATTCTTATTTAAGTGCAAAACAATCCTAGTTACATACATCTGTCTTAGTGTGGGAACGCCTAATTCTTCAAAAAGTTTCTTGCTTGGGTATCGTCTAGGTTTACCCAGTGCTGCCCTTATAAGATGCTTTTGTAGTGTGAAGACTTTATTAAAGTGACAATCATATGCACCACCCCAAGCTTCAACTAATGTATCTGATGTAATATTAACATTTCATTCTTGTTTAAAATGATCAATTAAATTTTTTGTCAAGAAAAAATATATTTCCATGATTAAAATAATAAATTTTCATAATTGAGACTGAGTATTTTGATATAGTTATTTGTGCAACTAGTGCGCAAAGTGTCAGTTTGCTGCACCGAAAGAAACGTTTACGCCCGAGCCGTAGGCGAGGGCGGAATGGTTTCTGAGTGCAGCAGAGGAACTTTGCGCACGTATTTCACATTAAGTTTTTCCTACAGTTACCATTGAATATGAAAAGTGGGTAATTATGGGTAAAATTGCCTGAAATCCATTAAATGTTTTTCTGTGTAATTTTATTATTGATAAAAACCTTAATCCTAAAATCCTAAAGTCCTCGTTGTCCTTGGTTATAATATATAATGAATAATAATTAGCGCGTTGTGCTTGGTTGCACCTCTGCTCACTAGCCAGCCACAGCAGTCACTGTTCCAACTTCATTTTGATTTTGCTGCACTGTTGCTCCATATAACCTACTAAGTATTTTGCGTTGCCATGTTGCAAATCGGAGTGCAGAAAAATTTTTCCCGCACTAGAGCGGAAAAGTGATTCTTTGCGTTCTGTAATCAGTGCAGCAATGGCCACTTTTCAACGTAACTGTAGGAAAAATATAATTCTACATTGTTAAAAAACGGTCTGGCAACGTTGCAGAGCTAGAAAAGGATAGCGTTATCTGCTTTGTCGAATGATATAGGTACAGTGATAGCAACTCCAATGTGAATTAAATACTGCCATTATAACGTGGACCTCACTGTGAAATTGTTTGTTCCTTCATTTTTCATCAGCAACGCCACACTTAATCATAGTGCATTACCAAAGAAACAATTGTCTGTTATATTCACCCACGCACAAATCTATGGCTCATGTGTGACTCATCTACAGCAAAACTAGGCAAAAGAAGAATTATTTGGAACCATCGAAGGAATAGGATTATAAGAGATTTCAAAAGGGATTTCTTATACTGTACCTCAGAATAAACAGTCTATAGAAGTAGTATAGAAGTTTTCTCTGACTGTACTATCTTTCCACTGATAAGACTGAGTGCCGGCTGCACAAAAGCTGGTTAAATTTTAATCGTGATCAATTTTACGAGACCCAATCAGAAAAACCATCTCTTCCAAAAGGACTTCTCTGATTGGTTCTCGTGCAATTAATCACGGTTGGAATTTAACCGGCTGTTGTGCAACCGGGCCTGAGAAAATCATAAAACAAGGAGTTGGTTCATCAATCATCAAATAGAATACATGGCACTCACTCACTGACTGACTGACTGACTCACTCACTCGCAGAACTAAAAATTTACCGTACCAAAAACGTTCAAATTTGATAGGTATGTTCAGTTGGCCCTTTAGAGGCGCACTAAGAAATCTTTTGGCGATATTTTAACTCTAAGGGTGGTTTTTAAGGGTTTAAAGTTCGTCTCTTAGCATGTATATTCTTCTTATTCCAATATCTTAGAATTATAATTGAAATGTCCATACCATATATTAATATAGAACTATAATCTAGAGAGAGTATCTCTTCGAAACAGTTGTTAACTGGTAACTAAATTAATAATTTTGTCAGGTTGAGTTGACTTTGTTAGGTTGGCACCAAGTTGGAGATTGAAATGCATTTATCCAGGACCTCCTAAATACCAATTTATCCAATTAGCCAAAATTAGCGTTTTCTCAGCTCTTCTGCGTTTCCTCACCTTTTTCCATAATTGATGGAAATATATTTTAAAAAATCAGTACACAGGTTTAGCTGAGGTGGAAGAATTTTGTTCGCCAAGGATACGCCGATATAGTAACAAGAGTGTTTTTTAAAATCAAATTGACATAATACGTTCAAATTCGGTACAGGTCTACATGCAGGCGAGCGAAGCGAGCCCGCTGTTCTCATTTTTGGACAATCCAGTCGGGGGTCCAGAATTCGGTACAGAGGTTCCGCTGAGGTCTACATGCAGGCGAGCGAAGCGAGCCCGCTGATCTCATTTTTGGACGATCCAGTCGGTGGTCCAGGGGGCGGAGCCCCCTGGCTACACGGATATGGCGAGCGAAGCGAGCCTGACGGCTAGTATCATTATACAATCACTATTCATCAATCAGTATCATCAATCTATACGATATACAATGATCGTATGCTATCAGTTGGTATGATCACAAGAGAATGTGACCATCCGAGCAAATAGAAAATGAGCAGAATCCTTATTATGCTAAGATGCAAGAAGTTTCAAGAGATAGAGACTGGGAAAGTAGAAGAAGATGAATACGATGAAAATAAAACACGGCTGAGCATAACAAAATACAATTGAATACAAATCTAGGGTTCAATACAGATGAACAAGATTAAAATTAAAAAGACAAGAAGTTACAAGAAAGTGAAAAATGATGGAGTAGAAAACGTGTAAGATGATGATAGTCATGGTGGAGAAGAAGAAGGAAAAGAAGAGAGGAAATAGGAGAAAGAGAAAAAGCTGGAGGCGATCCAGTTGGAAAGGAAACGATGATACACTTTTTTCGGTTGGCCTGTTGCAATCTCAGACTGTCGAGTTCAATACCACTAAATAATAGACTTGTGTAGTTCTAGTCTCTAGTGCCAGTTGTAGTAGCTTTCACTATTTTTCACTTCCACTGTTACACTTCTACTATTAGAGTTACTTACGTGCATGTCGCTGGCCCGGCCACATTCGAATTTCACCAAACAAACTATGCCAAGATTTACTACCTATTTTCTACTATTTTCTACCTCCAATAACCGATTTTCTACCTCGAAGATAGCAGAGATATTGAATAAACTAAAGTGCCGGGCCAGGGACATGTTAGCCGGCCATCTCTGAATTTCACCAAACAAACTATGCCAAGATTTACTACTTATTTTCTACTATTTTCTACCTCCAATAACAGATTTTCTACCTCAAGGATAACAGAGATATGAGCAAAAATATAGAAAGGTCAATGACCTCTCAGCCCGGCCATCTTTGAATTTGACCAAACCAAATATGCCAAGATTTACTACCTATTTTCTACTATTTTCTACCTCAAACCAAACTGAAATCTAACCATTCATAACGGAGATATTGGCGAAAATATGTGTAGGTCACGTGCATGTCGCTGGCCCGGCCACATTCGAATTTAACCAAACAAACTATGCCAAGATTTACTACCTATTTTCTACCTCAAACCAAACTAAAATCGAATCACGCATAATGGAAATATGGGCTAAAATATGTATAGGTCACGTGCATGTCGCTGGCCCGGCCACATTTGAATTTCACCAAACAAACTATGCCAATATTTACTAAATATTTTCTAATTTTCTACCTCCAATAACCGATTTTCTACCTCAACCCAAACGGAGTTATAGGGGATTGTAAGTTTTCACCCACCCCCCTCGCCTATCACCACACACGAAAACTCGTTTCTGGTCTTGCCATGATTGAATTTCTGAAAAACTAAATGAGCCAATATGTAGTACACAAGCTCTGCTATCATATTCCACAAAGAACGGAATCGATAGCTCATCACTAGACAAAGTTATTGAGTGTTTAAAGATTACCCCTCCCCCCTCGAAACAGCATGTCTCTGGCCCGGCCACATTCGAATTTAAACAAACCAACTATGCCAAGATTTTCTACCTATTTTCTACTATTTTCTACCTCCAATAAAAGATTTTCTACCTCAACCCAAAGGGAATTATAGGGGATTGTAAGTTTTCACCCACCCCCCTCGCCAATCACCACACACGAAAAAAAGTTTCTAGTCTTGCCATGATTGAATTTCTGAAAAACTAAATGAGCCAATATGTAGTACACAAGCTCTGCTATCATATTCCACAAAGAACGGAATCGATAGCTCATCACTAGACAAAGTTATTGAGTGTTTAAAGATTACCCCCCCCCAACCATCGTAACAGCATGTCTCTGGCCCGGCCACATTCGAATTTAAACAAACCAACTATGCCAAGATTTTCTATCTATTTTCTACTATTTTCTACCTCCAATAAAAGATTTTCTACCTCAACCCAAAGGGAATTATAGGGGATTGTAAGTTTTCACCCACGCCCCTCGCCTATCACCACACACGAAAAAACGTTTCTAGTCTTGCCATGATTGAATTTCTGAAAAACTAAATGAGCCAATATGTAGTACACAAGCTCTGCTATCATATTCCACAAAGAACGGAATCGATAGCTCATCACTAGACAAAGTTATTGAGTGTTTAAAGATTACCCCCCCCACCCTCGTAACAGCATTTCTCTGGCCCGGCCACATTCGAATTTAAACAAACCAACTATGCCAAGATTTTCTACCTATTTTCTACTATTTTCTACCTCCAATAAAAGATTATCTACCTCAGCCCAAAGGGAATTATAGGGGATTGTAAGTTTTCACCCACCCCCCTCGCCTATCACCACACACGAAAACACGTTTCTAGTAATATTTTCAAACTGTCCAAAAATCCACTGTTTCTTACTCAGCCGCCAATTTGTTACTCACACTACTATCTCAACCAAGGAATCTCAGACAGTTTCAAAATTATTTGTAGATTAATTTCGTACCCTGGAACAGTGCCTTGAATATTGGTAGGGAAACTTGGGATAATTGGTAGTGGTTGATTTTAAAAATAAGCATGTATTGAACTATGTTTTGAATTGTTTCTGATGAAATACCATATAACAAATAATAATGTTGGGAAATAAACATAAAACAACTTATTACATAAAAAATGCATTGCAAGACGTACCTTTATTTCATCAATAACTATAATTGAACATATGATACACTAATTAATATTTGAAATACCTTTATAAAATCACAACTAATTGTTCACATTCTGCAAACAGAAAGGAGAATAGAAAAAACATTTTTATTTGCAATGGATGAAAATCGCAAACTATGTGAACATATAAGATACACAAATTAATATCTGATTACCTTTATACAATCGAAACTAATCGTTCACATTTTGCAAACAGAAAGATAAGAAAAATCATCCTAATTTGCAATGGATGAGAATTGCAAACTATTCGTTCATAAGATGCACAAATTAATATTTAAAATACCTTCATACAATCGAAACTAATCGTTCACATTTTGCAAACATAAAGAATAGAAAAATCATCCTAATTTGCAATGGATGAAAATTGCAAACTATTCGTGCATAAGATGCACAAATTAATATTTAAAATACCTTCATACAATCGAAAATAATCGTTCACATTTTGCAAACTGAAAAAATAGAAAAAACATCCTTATTTGCAATGGATGAAAATCGCAAACTATATGAACATATGATACACTAATTAATATTTGAACTACCTTTATGCAATCAAAACTAATCGTTCACATTTTGCAAACTGAAAGAATAGAGAAATCATCCTAATTTGCAATTGATGGAAATTGCAAACTATATGAACATATGATACACAAATTAATATTTGAACTACCTAGTATAATTATAAATTTGATTCAAGTCAATGAATCAATGTATGTGAGAGTAACGTATTGAAGATTTAATAAAATAATAGAATAAACTTATTTGTCTCAAGCACATATGCTAATACAAACGAGTTGAGTTGAATACAGTCATTACATTCTATGATATCACATTACTGGTATGTCTTAAATCATGCTTTAAATATATATCACAAGTAAGAGTACTTTAGTAAGTATATATGTTCCTAATATACAGAAGAATAGATCTATCACATTCGACAAATTTTAAATTTTAAAATAAAATATCTATCTGTACATTTTCATGTAATAACAATCCCATATCTATCAATCATAGCACTCCGTATAATATATATACCTATACATATTTTATAAACGTGCAATAACAGTTCAACTACAAAAATAATGAATTTTTTGTAAAATTTATCCAATACTACATTTCTCACATACTAAAAAAATACCATTTATAGTAATCAACAATAATAACATTCCAGTTTTAAATATCTACCTATTCCTATTTTATAAACGAAACGAGTAATAACAGTATTAACTTCAACAATAATCAATTCTAGACAAATATATCCAATAATACATTTTTATATAATAATCCGTCACACATACAATAATCTCTTCCAACTATCTTATTTTTAGAGCTCAATCTATCCCCATCAAACTTACTTTATTCAGCTCACTGCATTCCCCATTTAACCGTCTAAAATGAGCATCGAATACTTTTAATATTTTCAATGATAATCTCTGTTCCCTGACTATAATTATCGGACATTATTCAAGTGTTTATTATCATAGATCTGATTTCGATTGCTTTCATTGTATACCCATACAAACGGTTGATTTTCTGCTCCGTAAAGTTCGAAAGTAAAACCATGAGTTTGTCATCGTCAGTAACCACATTTGTAGTGAATTTTTCTAAATAGTGTCTTCTTATTCCACCATACATCGGGCACCTTAACAGAAATTCTCAACATATTCCTTCTCTTTCAGTTTTGTACTAGTTTTCCTTCCTTCAACTTGTAAGACTTAAGAAAACTTTCCTCTGTCCTGCCAATCTCCAACCAGATTGCAACCCGCCAGATGCAACTGATTCTTCAACAAACACACCCAGTTACCTTGGTTATCTTGATCCTGTTGCGCCAACTCGTATAATCTATCAATGCATTCTCTGGGGTATCTCCCGTTAGCCATTGACATAACTCTACAGATGTATTTAATTGACTTGACGAATATAAAACTACTCAACCGTAGTCTTCCAGTCTCCAATCTCAATGACCAGCTGGGAGTGCTTCTATTCAACAGGAGTAAACGCTTTAGAAAATAAAGCTGTGCTTCTCGCCAGTGTGAACTTGGGAGAGCATTTCCTAGAAGTACATCCAAAATTGACAATTCTGGATGCAGAATCGATAGTTCTACAGTTCCTGGAGATTAATAACGATAGTTCCATTGAAATAGTCGAAATAAATGGATTTGAAAAAATTCTCTTCCAAGTTCCACTAGAAAAATGTATTTTTGTCAGCAGAACACAGAGAAATGCTTTAAGATCCTCGAATATGAGAGTTCTAGGCAGAGGAGGTCAACCTGAATATAGAACAGATGAGTTCCAATTGATAAATTCAATTGATAAATTTTTATGGCTATTTGAAATTCAAAAAATCTGGTGTGGTACACTCACACAACTTTCCTTGCTCATATTCGAAACTACGATCAGACTTTTGTATATGTGTATATATAATTGTTTTCAGAGTACTTTTTCCTTTGTGTAAATTGTGAAATTCAATGATTTTTTTAGTCGTCATTTTTTTAAAGTCGTCAAAACAGCTGTTCTACAGATGAAATATCTCGACTATGTGTTCTTTTTATGAACTGCTCTACCTACCTACCTCATGCACGAGAAGGAGGTTACAAAGTCCATTTCTCAAGGATGGGGTGGACCCCCCATTAGTTTCCCAGAAA
Source organism: Nilaparvata lugens (assembly GCF_014356525.2). NCBI lineage: Eukaryota > Metazoa > Arthropoda > Insecta > Hemiptera > Delphacidae > Nilaparvata > Nilaparvata lugens. The sequence continues at coordinate 4,299,192 of NC_052510.1, read as the reverse complement.
GGAGACTCATGCCAGTTAATAGAGCTGATAAATAACTATACAGAGTATGAATTTGAAAAAAATCGGTCAATTTATTTTGAAAAAATCGTGAAAACATGGTTTTTTAGTAATTATCCGCCATTTTTCTCAAGAATATTACGGAGCTCCTGCAATTTTCCAAGGAAAAAACTCATGTCATTTGATAGGACTTATGAATAGCTACCCATGGCTTGAATTTGAAGAAAATCGTTAGAGCCGTTTTCGAGAAAACCGTGAAAAACCTGGTTTTTGGTCATTATCCGCCATTTTTCTCAAGAATATTACGGAGCTCATGGAATTTCCCCAGAAATGAGACTCATGCCAGTTGATAGTGCTTATGAATATCTATCTATCCATGGTATGAATTTGGAGTAAATCGTTAGAGCAGTTTTCGAGAAAACGGTGAAAAACATGGATTTTTAGTCATTATCCGCCATTTTTCTCAAGAATATTACGGAGCTCCTGAAATTTTCCCAGAAATGAAACTTAGGCCAGTTGATAGGGCTTAAAAATAGCTATCCATGGTATAAATTTGAAGAAAATCTTTGGAGCCGTTTTCGAGAAAACCGTGAAAAACATGGTTTTTTAGTCATTTTCCGCCATTTTTCTCAAGAATATTACGGAGCTCCTGAAATTTTCCCTGAAATGAGACTTATGCTAGTTGATAGGGCTTATAAATTGCTATCCATGATATAAATTTGAAGAAAATCGTTAGAGCCATTTTCGAGAAAAACGTGAAAAACATGGTTTTTTAGTAATTATCCGCCATTTTTTCCGCCATCTTGAATTGAATTCTATTGAATTTCTTATTGTCGGGTCCTCATGGTATAGGGACCTTAAGTTTAAAATTTCAAGTCGATCGGTTAATTAGGAATGGAGTTATCGTGTTCACAGACATACACACACACATACACACACACACACACACACACCACACACACACACACACACACCACACACACACACACACACACACCACACACACACACACACACACACACACACACACACAGACACATACACACATACACACACACAGACCAATACCCAAAAATCATGTTTTTGGACTCAGGGACCTTGAAACGTATAGAAAACTTGAAATTGGGGTACCTTAATTTTTTTGGAAAGCAATACTTTCCTTACCTATGGTAGTAGGGCAAGGAAAGTAAAAACGAGATAATTCACGTTTTCACCAGAAGAACACAGAATTCAAATATTGAGAGGTGGAAATCATAGTTCTAGGAAGAGGAGGTCATACACTAATACACACACACATACAGACCAATACCCAAAACCCACTTTTTTGGACTCAGGGACCTTGAAACGTATAGAAATTTAGAAATTGGGGTACCTTAATTTTCTCGGAAAGCAATACTTCCCTTACCTATGGCAATAGGGCAAGGAAAGTAAAAGAAAATATAAACTATTCTGCCATTCTTCAGTAATTAATGATGCAATATGAACAACTCTCTCTCTCTCTCCATATTTACAAGAATTTCCAGGAAATGTCCCATTCGCATAACACAAGATATTCTTCAAATATTGATATATCACTACTATTCAATTAAATTTCAAAAAGAATGAATTTTGTACAAGCACAGTTTTCAATGTTCAGTATTAGTGATAGTAGAGATAGATAGGAAATATCTTGGAGAATCACCCACAAAAGTTAAGTGCATCACATTTCTATAGTTGTTTTAGAGTGAATGCAATGTTCAATAAGAAAAATGATCCCAATAATCCTGAGAACTACAGAGCGATTTCATTTACAAATGCAATTTACAGTAATAATATTTGTAAGTATCTTGTTGACAAGATTGGAGAAGTGGATTTATGGTCGAGAAGTCATTAGTGAGAATCAAGCAGGTTTTCGAAAAGGATACTCCGCAATAATTGATAACATTTATATTTTTTCAACGTAATTAAACATTCTCTATCCATGTGTAAAAGATTATACTGTTTCTTCGTCGATTATAAGGCTGCGTTCGATTCAGTATAGAGAGAAGCACTCTTTTATAGACTGGCCGAGATAGGAGTTTCAAGTGAATTTGTTAATTTAATAAGAGCGCTATACGGTCCAAATGCAAAATCATCGATATGGTGCAAGGAGGAGCGTCAAACTGAAGACATAAGTATCGAAATCGGATTAAGGCAGCAGGGCTGTCTCATGTCTCCACTTTTGTTCACCTCATTTATTTATGATATTTGCGATATTTTGGGAGGGGGAATCAGGATAGGAGATATGATATTGAACGCTCTTTTTATGCAGAACTTGTTATCATTTCCGACAATGTTACTGAAATGCAGAGAATGATCCATGGACTGCATTTCTATTGTAATCGTTGGAGTCTAGTTATTAATATGGATGAATCAAAGATGATGGTTTTTGGAAATGGAGGAAAGCTGTGTAAAAGGGAAAAGTGGAAGTATGGAGGTGAACCTGTAGAAATTGTGAAGGAATATAAGTATTTAGGTTTAGTTTCACATCAACTCTGTCTTTATCAGCACATTTCAACCAAAAATTAAGAACAGCAAAATTTGGAATTCAGAGTTTGTGGAATAAATTGATAGCAAATGACGATGTGACTGTTTCAACAAAATGGCAAGCTTTCAATGCAGTTAGTATATCTACGGTTACTTATGCAGCTCAGGTGTGGGGTTATCAGGAGAGAAACGATCTAGAAATATTCCATAGATTTTTTATTAAGCGTCTTTACTGGTTACCTAGAAATACTCCTAATTATATATTGTATTTGGAGACTGATGTAAAAGAAATGTATCTCCAAACTTTAAGAATGAACAGAGATTATGTTTTGAAAAAAATAACATTATCAGATAACAGGTTTGTATCATATGTATCATGTATCATATGTTCATATAGTTTACGATTTCCATCAATTGCAAATTAGGATGATTTCTCTACTCTTCTAAATAGATGCTTTTTCTATTCTCCTTTCTGTTTGCAGAATGTGAACAATTAGTTGTGATTTTATAAAGGTATTTCAAATATTAATTAGTGTATCATATGTTCAATTATAGTTATTGATGAAATAAAGGTACGTCTTGCAATGCATTTTTTATGTAATAAGTTGTTTTATGTTTATTTCCCAACATTATTATTTGTTATATGGTATTTCATCAGAAACAATTCAAAACATAGTTCAATACATGCTTATTTTTAAAATCAACCACTACCAATTATCCCAAGTTTCCCTACCAATATTCAAGGCACTGTTCCAGGGTACGAAATTAATCTACAAATAATTTTGAAACTGTCTGAGATTCCTTGGTTGAGATAGTAGTGTGAGTAACAAATTGGCGGCTGAGTAAGAAACAGTGGATTTTTGGACAGTTTGAAAATATTACTAGAAACGTGTTTTCGTGTGTGGTGATAGGCGAGGGGGGTGGTGAAAACTTACAATCCCCTATAATTCCCTTTGGGCTGAGGTAGATAATCTTTTATTGGAGATAGAAAATAGGTAGAAAATCTTGGCATAGTTGGTTTGTTTAAATTCGAATGTGGCCGGGCCAGAGACATGCTGTTACGAGGGGGGGGGGGTAATCTTTAAACACTCAATAACTTTGTCTAGTGATGAGCTATCGATTCCGTTCTTTGTGGAATATGATAGCAGAGCTTGTGTACTACATATTGGCTCATTCAGTTTTTCAGAAATTCAATCATGGCAAGACTAGAAACGTTTTTTCGTGTGTGGTGATAGGCGAGGGGGGTGGGTGAAAACTTACAATCCCCTATAATTCCCTTTGGGTTGAGGTAGAAAATCTTTTATTGGAGGTAGAAAATAGTAGAAAATAGGTAGAAAATCTTGGCATAGTTGGTTTGTTTAAATTCGAATGTGGCCGGGCCAGAGACATGCTGTTACGAGGGGGGGGGGGGGGTAATCTTTAAACACTCAATAACTTTGTCTAGTGATGAGCTATCGATTCCGTTCTTTGTGGAATATGATAGCAGAGCTTGTGTACTACATATTGGCTCATTTAGTTTTTCAGAAATTCAATCATGGCAAGACTAGAAACGTTTTTTCGTGTGTGGTGATAGGCGAGGGGGGTGGGTGAAAACTTACAATCCCCTATAATTCCCTTTGGGTTGAGGTAGAAAATCTTTTATTGGAGGTAGAAAATAGTAGAAAATAGGTAGAAAATCTTGGCATAGTTGGTTTGTTTAAATTCGAATGTGGCCGGGCCAGCGACATGCACGTGACCTATACATATTTTAGCCAATATCTCCATTATGCGTGATTCGATTTTAGTTTGGTTTGAGGTAGAAAATAGTAGAAAATAGGTAGTAAATCTTGGCATAGTTTGTTTGGTTAAATTCGAATGTGGCCGGGCCAGCGACATGCACGTGACCTACACATATTTTCGCCAATATCTCCGTTATGAATGGTTAGATTCCAGTTTGGTTTGAGGTAGAAAATAGTAGAAAATTGGTAGTAAATCTTGGCATATTTGGTTTGGTCAAATTCAAAGATGGCCGGGCTGAGAGGTCATTGACCTTTCTATATTTTTGCTCATATCTCTGTTATCCTTGAGGTAGAAAATCTGTTATTGGAGGTAGAAAATAGTAGAAAATAAGTAGTAAATCTTGGCATAGTTTGTTTGTTGAAATTCAGAGATGGCCGGGCTAACATGTCCCTGGCCCGGCACTTTAGTTTATTCAATATCTCTGCTATCTTTGAGGTAGAAAATCGGTTATTGGAGGTAGAAAATAGTAGAAAATAGGTAGTAAATCTTGGCATAGTTTGTTTGGTGAAATTCGAATGTGGCCGGGCCAGCGACATGCACGTGAGTTACTTGTTACTAGTTACTCCACAACTCTTCTATTCCTACAAGCAGAACAGTTCGAAGAAGAAGAAGAAGAAGAAGAAGAAGAAGAAGAAGAAGAAGAGAAGAAGAAGAAGAAGAAGAAGACAGCAGCAGAAGAAGAAGAAGAAGAAAAAGAAGAAGAAGAAGAAGAAGAAGAAGCAAACAGAAGCGAAAAAGAGAAAAAATAACGTCCAGCCAACCGAAAAATAAACGCTACTAAATCACTGTCGCGTTCAGAGCTGAGTAGAGGAAAGAAACAGTTCTAGTTGCTTCTTGCGGTTGTTATAAGCTTACTACGAGTTGTAAGAGAACTATGAGTGGGCTTTCAATGGGAGTTTCTAACAAAAATGGAACCCATCTCCTTCGATTTTTAAAAATAGTGGATGATAATGGATAAAGATAAAAGTGAGAATGGAAGACAAACAGAGTTTTTAATTAACATCTTGATACTCCCTCTACAAGGATAATTTGACAGTGAGTTCAATAATAATTATTAGGGATCATGTTTCAATAAAAGAAAACCTGGCTTCAAAATTATGTACGCTATCTTTGGACTGCCGTTTTGAATACAATAATTTCATTTTTTGAAATGGAAAGGTGATCATAGTATTATTGACCGAGCGAAGTCAGGTCTAAGATTCAAAACGACGGCTTGGCATTTCTTTTTCATGTTTAAATGTTTATATGTTGCGCATTTACGGCGAAACGCGGTAATGGATTCTCATGAAATTTGACAGGTATGTTCCTTTTCAAATTGCGCGTCGACGTATATACAAGGTTTTTGGGCATTTTGCATTTCAAGGATAATATAAAAGGAAAAAGGAGCCTCCTTCATACGCCAATATTACCGTAAAAATCAGACTACAGAATTATTCATCATAAATCAGCTGTCCAGTGGACTATAATACTACCCGTTCAAAAACATCTAACATCTTGAAAATGTATCTTTCCATCAACGTTAGTAGACAGTTGACTATAATACTACCCGTTCAAAAACATCGATCATGTTGAAAATGTATCTTTCCATCAACGTTGTAGACAGTTGCAGCCAGACCTGATAACAGAGCTCACACTCACATTCCGGGACGACACGTCACAGTACGATAGAAAAAAGCTCTATGCTTATTTAGGATTTTTTCTAGACATTTCAAATTGATAAATTATTTATTAATTTTTGAGAAAACATAACAACAGGTCAATGTAACTTACTGAGCACGAGGTCTACTGTTCACAGAACTACTAGTGATACATGATTTCGTCACAGAATGTCAAGAGAAAATGGATGGCAAAAACTGTACATCCATATATCAAACCGTTTCAAAGCTATTTACATTCAATGAAACTAATGAATAACACAACAATGAGTATAGTTCATTGAACATCTAAAAGATATCTAAACAATCAAAATTCATCTTTGAATTTGAAGTGTTTGTGAACACTCATAGTAACTTCTACTAACATATTAAACACTTCGAACTGAAAATTTTTAACTGTCATATATTTAATGTGAATTTTAATGGGGTTGTTACACCATATCAATCTCTGGTAGAGGTAGACTAGAACTAAAGTAAAAAGCAGAAGTAGGCCTATTTGAACTAACAGCCGAGCACCGCTATTGGTGGAAGCCATGACCTGTCAAGGTGAACGTCTGTCAATGGCCTAGACATGCCCCTCCCTCATTGAACCGCTATGAGCAGTTGATGTGGGAGGGGCTTCCCCAGGCCAATGACAAACGTTCACCTTGACAGGTCACGGCTTTCACAATCTACGCTGCTCAGCTGTTGAAATAAAAATTTTGCAACTCTTCACTTTAACTTTAATTAGTTTACCAGATAATGGCATAACAACCGAAACCGGTACCTTGATTTTTAATAAATCATTGGAATCACAATATCTAATCTTTCTATTCAGAAAGAGCTGGAGACTGGAACTTATAGAGTGGTGCATGTTTTAATGGCAGTGGAGAAAGATAGGAGAATCGCGTTGCTGATTCTCTATTTTGTCAATGCCTTCTACAGAGTATATAAATGATAACGGTGTATCTGATGTAATATATTTTCATTCTTGTTTAGATAATCAATTAATATCGGAGCACCAAGCTTCGCTCGTTATTTATTTATAAACTATTGATAAACAGAACACAATTCTTTAAAATGATTGGGGAAGGACAAACAGGCACAGCCCAAGACTATTTCTTCCCCGAATTTTCATTTATACACTATACATAGTCCAGAAAGTAGGTTATGTTCCATACACTTGAATTCAGGTACAATGTGCAGACCAAACATTTAAAAACAAAAAAATTTCCAATTTAGATTATATTCATAAACCAAATTGAATAACAAAATAACAGTCATTAATCACTTGAAATTGTCAAATAATGAATAACTTTAAAAACTATGATATACTATAGTTTAGAATGATTATCATGATTGTCATGTCAACAAATCAGATTATTTTGATCAAGTTGATTAAAATTTCTCGCTGATTGATTACACAGCTGGAAATAATTCTGTCTTACTCCCGCACACGCATCTCCTGTTTCAACAGACGACGAAATTATCAACTGTTTTTCCAAGGATGAGTAATTGTTATCCTTTTTATGTCCTTCTGCGAGTTTTCCCAGGGATGAGACCCAGTGCAATCGAATTCTTATATCATAAACCTACTATGCTCCAGATTTCGTGAAAATCGTTGGAGCCGTTTCCAAGATCCGTTGAACATATATAATCAGATTACCAGATATAAAGATATAAACAGATCTACAGAAATTGCTCGCCACTATAATAGGCTATTTTATAATAGGGTATTTTAATACCCTATTAAAATATAATAATAGGGTATAATAGGGTAATAGGGTATTTTATTCGTCAAGAAAAATATTCTTAAATGTTCAAATAATAGCTTCTATAATTGAGATTAAATATTTGGTTGATTGATTATACTGTATTTCTACATTGTATGAAACGATGTGGGGAAGTTGTAGAGTTAGAAAGGGATAGCGCTATCTGCTTTTTCGACTGATAGACAAGGATAGCAACACCAATGTTAATCAAACACTGCCATTATAACGTGCACCTCACTATAGGCCAAGTTAGAACTTGAAACTTAGGCTCAGAGCCCAAAGCTAGCGCCGTAAACTTTTGAACGAGTTAATCTAAAAGTAGATCACTGGGAGGCTTTCAAAGTGAGTGAAAGGCCCTCAAACAAATCCAAAGCACGGGCTGTTGATCTCTCTCGATAAATCAAGAATAGAATAAGACGTTACAAACAGATAGACAAGGATGGATGGTGTGAAGAAATAACAGTGAATGTCCGGCGGGCGAGAGAGAACTAAGATTGATGGAGAGAGCATTGGGAGAGTTAAAGTATGTAAGAGAGAGAGGATTGATGTTAAGCACAGAGTTTGAGAGAAAGGGTGAATTTGTGGGTGAAGTTAACTGAAACATATTAATATCTTTTATATATTAATATCATATTAATATATCTCATAATTAATATATCTCATATTAATATCATTGATATCCATCAGCTCATTCTTTGAAACATAACACAGCCTTTTCAGTATGATGCAACTACACTGTGTCAAAAAAGTTGAGCATACTCTTCCTAAATTTATAAAAATTAGAATTAACTAATGGCTGAGAAATCAAAATGTTTTATGCTAAACAAAATTTTATATAAAGATAAGCTACATTACCTTGTACCTCAATATAATCATAAAAATCAGCATTAAACGTATAACGTTTTTAAACGTTATTGCTCAAAGATTACTTCATGACTTGAAATGGCTACTTCAAACTATTAAAGGGGCCAACTACAGTAAGTGTTAACAATCAAATTATTGGAATCATACAATCTTTATCAACCAATTAACAAAAACACGACCAATTCCAATTTACGAATTCCAATTTGTACTAACCATTCAACTAATATATCCTAGACACGACCAATATGTTAATGAATATTCAGTTGACCAATTTCTTCGAGTTGACCAATAGACGATTAACAAATTGTGAGGGAAAAAACAAAAGGCGACCAACACAAATAAGAAGAAGATGTGTGAAAGATAACACACATACACATCACTATTGTTAAGTTAAGCAAGGCCAGTCTGGTCCCATTATGTCGACATAAATAGTGAGAGAAAGAGAGAGAAAAATGGAGAGAGAGTGATGAAGAGACAAATACAGAGAAAAATAGAGAGAGATGGAGAGAAAAATACAGAGAAGGTCCCATTATGTCGACATTAACGGAGAGAGAAAGAGAGAGAATGATGAAGAGACAAATACAGAGAAAAATAGAGAGAGAATGAGTGAGATAGAGAAACAAATACAGAGAAAAAAGAGGGAGGGAGAGAGATGGATGGACAAATACAGAGAAAAATAGTGATGGAGAGACAAATGCAGAGAAAAATAGAGAGATTGATTGATTATATGCCTTTATTATGGCGGAGTTAGGACTCTTGGTCCTCTCTGCCACACAGAGACAGACAGAGAGAGAGAAAGGGAGAAAGAGAAAGAGTCAAATACAGAGGAAAATAGAGAGAGAGTGAGTGTGAGAGACTTGATTAGCATAATACACCTGTGACCCAATTCTAAAAACAATCAACACACACTATTGCATCGGAAAAATGCCGGCAGAATGTTTAGCAGTTGTTTTTCATCTGTGGTTAAATTCACTTAAAACTGTCAGTATTTCTCATAGATGACACCAATAGTCTCCCATTCAACCAATGCTGACAGTTGAAATGGATCCGAGTGTAGCACAAATTTCGGTGACCTATTTTGTGGCGAATTTGCAAACACTAGAGTTGCAAACAAAGGCTATTTGCAATGTGATAATTGGCAGGGGTGTTTTGAGATGGGTTTCGGTGTATTGTTAGTATAGCTAGTTTAAATTCATAGAGATAGCATAGCCACCTCTAATACAAGGCCCCGGCCTACGATATTGCAACGTTGCAGTGTAGGCCTAGAATCTAATACATGATTGGTGAAAAAGATCAGCTGGTATTTTTTAAAATCTAGGCCTACTGCAGTGTAGGCCTAGAATCTAATACATGATTAGTGAAAAAGATCAGCGGGTATTTTTTAAAATCTAGGCCTACTGCAGTGTAGGCCTAGAATCTAATACATGATTGGTGAAAAAGATCAGCTGGTATTTTTTAAAATCTTTTCCACCAATCAAGTATTAGATTCTAGGCCTACACTGCAACGTTGCAATATCGTAGGCCGGGGCCTTGTATTAGAGGTGGCTATGCTAATACCTGTATTACAGGTGGCTATGGTGATAGTCATGTTTCAAAATATAATAGTGTCAATGTTGAATTATAAAATTTGAAGATTATAGAGATGGTTGAAATTGTCAATCTATATAATGAGAGAGTAGGGTTGTATTTGTTCGTTTGTTCGCATCAAAGCATGTCAACTTGTGGATAGCATGTACCAGAAAAACAGGAATGATTAAAATCTCCAAATTTCGCACAAAGATTCTATAGTTATTTGTAGATCTAGAGTGGAAAGTACGACTTTTTCTCCCCGTGGGAAAAAGTTTGAAGCCCGAGGCGAAGCCGAGGGCAACAATTTTCCTGAGGGAGAAAAAGTATTTTTCGCTCGTGATGTACACAACATTTTTCCTCCATCTACATTTTTTTATAGAAACTGCAAATTAAATCATTCTAATAACTTACGTATTGGTGACGATGTTTCCTAACAACATAACCTAAAATCTAAAACCTAAAAACCGGTCGTCTGATTGGCACTGCCGATTGCGCTATCTATCGGCCAAAGTTGTAACAATTATATCAGCTGGGCAGGCTACCAAAAATGGCTGACTCCAGATCACGCGGTTCAGATTTGAATTGCAGATCATAAATATTTGTTGGCTGGTATTTTGAATAGAATAAAATATTTTGAAAATTGTTTAAATTTTTATCGTCTACTAATATTAAGAATATAATATCATACAAACATATATTTCATGAGTTGATCAAATTTCTGGTTGTGGTATTGCATTCAGTTGACTCAATGACAGACACCTCTATTACGCTTTCTCATCTGAGCTTAGACCTTCTAACCTATTACCATGTAAGTTTTTAAAATAGAGATGCTTCCCATGTTATTTAAATGGAGTCACTTTTCCTCCCTAGGGAGTTTTTCTGTTTTTTACTACCGAGAGCGAAAAAGTGACACTTCAGTATTATGTTTCAGGTAGTAAAGTAAGTAACCTACTTTAGACCGTAGATGGAGGAAAAAAATATCAATCTCGTGCACCTCGAAGCCAAAATGTCAATTTTCCCTTCTAGATTTTCCCGAATTAATTTTCAAATTTCACTCATAGGACATGAATACATACCATGTCGATGTAGAATTATACTAGAGAGAATACCTCTTCGAAACAGATGGTTCAAATTAGCAACTAGATTGATAACCAGTCCAATTTTGTCAGGTTGGCATTAAGTTGAGGAAGGTTTCAAAACAAGAATTGAGTTCTGTCACTTCATGTTTGTACCAAGCTGAACAGCTTATCTATACTATAATAAAGGAAACAACTGGCTCATACGCATAAGGGATGGGAAAGTTATGACTGAAGCATCATCACGTCTAAACTACTGAACTGAAATTAACTTGAAATTTTGTATATAGATTCTCAATCAATCGAGGATGGTTTTAGGCCTACTTCAAACTCTTCAAAATTCCACTCGGTCAAGTTTTAAAATGGACCCTTGCGGAGCACGGGTTACTTGCTAGAAATATAATAAAAGGAATAATTGGCTTATACATGTACGGGATAGGAAATTCACGAATGACGCATCATCACGTCTCAACTACTCAACTGATTAACTTGAAATTTTGCATAATATAGATTCTCAATCTACCGAGGATAGTCATAGACATATTCAAAACCCTCCAAGATTTCAGTAGATCAAGTTTTCAGTTTGTCAAGTTTATAAATAGACCCTTGCGGAGCGAGGGTTACCTGCTAGTGCTTGATAAAATAGACAGCTTTGTGAATAACCTTGACAATGTCTCAATGTCAAACGCGACTCCCCAAATAAAACCGTTGCACTGTTTTCAATAAGAATAATCAAGGGTAATCAATAACAATACCCTTCAACTGTTAGCAATATGCAAGTGTTAACTGCTATTAAATTATTCAACGATAATTTAGGAATGAATAATTAATTGAGGTGCATTGGAATAGTCCAGGTACAAATCGATCTACATATTATAGGATTGGTTTGATAGGGTTGGAAGTGTGAGAAAGCTCAATTATCCAATTAGAAATGTGGTGAGAGTTTACAAGGGTAATTTGTTTTTAGAATATCATATCAATTGTAGCCCAAGAAATAGAAAATGCTCAGAAATATCGAGCGAAATTTATTCTTACAAGCTGCAAACAGTGATGGAATTTTATAACATTTTTGCTGAGTAATGACAAAGAGAAAAGATAGCATAAAAAGATATCCCAAGGTATAGGCCGTATCAAATGATGGGGTGTGTATCAAGTTGAGATGATACTGTATTATATTGTGTTGACACTGTATCATGTGTGGTGATACTGTATCATTTTGTGTTCATACTGTATCATTTTGTGGTGTACTGTATCTTTTATGGTGAAATGCCATGGTATAGGGCATTCGTGTTCCAAATTTCACTGTTAACTCAAGCTGTTAGTAACTTAGTTATTTTTTGTGAAGCTATGAGACACTGTTGGTCTCTCATACTGTGCCGTTTTCACATTCTCACCCGGCCAAAACAGTAATAATATAGACAGTAGACGACAGATATATAATAATAATAATACTGAGAGTGAAGTCCACATAAGCTCTTAGGCTTGTGCGAGGGTAATGAGTAAGATTTTTTTTCAATTCAGTTTATTTCCAAAAAAAAACATAATACACGAATAAGAAATACAATATACATACAAGATGGATGATGATGAGAGATGGAGACTACTTCTTAGGTAGTCGGGACCGACGACTTATCGTCTCCTCCGAAAGACGGGGTGGCCGTATTTATGTGATTGTGCTGTGGTCAAAAACTTTTTGCCCCGGTCGAGATTCGAACTCGGGTTCTTTAATCATTAGACCGGCGCGTTATCACTTTACTCCAACGAACTTCATATATGGGGAACATGAACAACCTATACCTATACCATGTGATTTCTACTTAAGCTATTTTTTCTCCATGGTTATACTCAATTCGCTTTTAGAATCAACTAGCCGTCAGGCTCGCTTCGCTCGCCATATCCGTCTAGCCAGGGGGCTCCGCCCCCTGGACCCCCGACTGGATCGTTCAGGAATGAGATCAGCAGGCTCGCTTCGCTCGCCTGCATTTTTCATTTGGGCATTTTTATCATATGTTAGGACAATCCAGTCAGGGGTCCAGACTAAACGGCTGGCTAAACGGATATGGCGAGCGAAGCGAGCCTGACTGCTAGTAATATAATATTCCCAGGATTGAAGTAGCAGTGCCCAATAAATTTTTCCGCGATATATGCATTTAAATCTTCAACTTGGTGCCAACCTAACAAAGTCAACTCAACTTAATGCCAACCTGACAAAATTATTAATTTAGTTGCCAGTTAATAACTGTTTCGAAGAAATACTCTATCTAGATTATAGTTCTATAGTAACATATGATATGGAAATTTCAATTATAATTAAGAGATTGGGAGAAGAAGAATATACATGCTAAAAGACGAACTTTAAACCCTTAAAAACAACCCTTAGAGTTGAAATATTGCCAAAAGATTTCTTAGTGCGCTTCTAAAGGGCCAACTGAACATACCTACCAAATTTGAACGTTTTTGGTCCGGTAGATTTTTAGTTATGCGAGTGAGTGAGTGAGTGAGTGAGTGAGTGAGTGAGTCAGTCAGTCAGTCAGTGAGTGAGTGCCATTTCGCTTTTATATATATAGATACAGGGATAACTTTGGAGATTTTATCCTAATCTTCAATTTAACTCTATGATAGTGTAGATTAAAGGAATAGATAAATGATGAGATTGATCTTATAATCTGTGTTATTAGTTTCTCACTTTCATAAATTATCATTTGTAATCTAAGTGAAATTCTAACCTTATCTTGTACTGTGTCATCACCTAAAAATTTGGAAGAGAGATAGTACAAGGACTACCTTATTATTTTATCTACCAATGTTATTACATTAGTGTCTTTTGTATTATAAAAAATAAAAATAAATCATTCAGTATGACAATACAAGCTTTCAAGTGATCTATATATATAAAAGCGAAATGGCACTCACTGACTGACTGACTCACTCACTCACTCACTCACTCACTCGCATAACTAAAAATCTACCGGACCAAAAACGTTCAAATTTGGTAGGTATGTTCAGTTGGCCCTTTAGAAGCGCACTAAGAAATCTTTTGGCAATATTTCAACTCTAAGGGTTGTTTTTAAGGGTTTAAAGTTCGTCTTTTAGCATGTATATTCTTCTTCTCCCAATCTCTTAATTATAATTGAAATTTCCATATCATATGTTACTATAGAACTATAATCTAGATAGAGTATTTCTTCGAAACAGTTATTAACTGGCAACTAAATTAATAATTTTGTCAGGTTGGCATTAAGTTGAGTTGACTTTGTTAGGTTGGCACCAAGTTGAAGATTCAAATGCATTTATCGCGGAAAAATTGATTGGGCACTGCTACTTCAATCCTGGGAATATTATATTTCTAGCCGTCAGGCTCGCTTCGCTCGCCATATCCGTTTAGCCAGACGTTTAGTCTGGACCCCCGACTGGATTGTCCTAACATTTATGATAAAAATGCTCAAATGAAAAATGCAGGCGAGCGAAGCGAGCCTGCTGATCTCATTCTTGGACGATCCAGTCGGGGGTCCAGGGGGCGGAGCCCCCTGGCTAGACGGATATGGCGAGCGAAGCGAGCCTGACGGCTAGTGTATCAATATGAGATCAATGTATTAACACAAGCTTTCAAGTAATGTATTGGAACAGTAAACCGCACACAAATTTAAGAATGAAAATAGCAAGAAACTAATTAAAATCAACACATCATGCAACTTTCTATCCAATTCATTTCATTCCATTCATTCAACACAGTGACAATTTTAATTCCCTACCTATAAAACCTACGCCATATGTAAATGGCAAGGTCATATTGCAATCAATTAAATACCTTTCTGAACTCCGATGCATTAGCGAAATTACAATTTTTTCAATTTTCACCCACCATTCATATTAGCTGTGTCGGTATTATTAAGGCTATCAAAAACAAGTTCTCATTTCCATACATTCTCCATTAGAAATTGGCGAAAGAGAGATTAGATTAGATTTCTTTATTTATGTATGATACGAGAGAGAGAGAGAGTGTGAGAGAGATTGATTGATTATTTGCCTCTATTATGGCGGAGTTAGGACTCCAGGTCCTCTCTGCCACTGCCACACAACCCTTCACAAAATAAATTTACAGAATATTATTGTTGAGAAACGATCTGGCAACTTCGTGGAGCTGAAAAAGGTTAGCGTTATCTGCTTTGTTTAATGATAGACAAGGATAGCAAAACTAATGTCAATCAACCTTTAGTCAACCGAACTAAAGAAAAATCCATATTTACTTGGCATAACTCAACAACTTTGAAAGTTGAACCGAATGTAAGTAAACCAGGTTTATACATGTAAACACCGGTTAAACGACCGTAATTACAGTACTAGCATAACAAATTACTGCACTCCTAAAATGGATGCATAATTATTTGTTCACCTGTAGAGTCTAGATGCAGTCGGCTTGATAACGAGGGACCCTGACCGAAATCGTGACCAAAAAAATGACCGCCACTTAAAAGTAATGCACTAAACAAAAACAGGTAAAAAATTGAAGGTTTCATTTCACTTTCCCTCCTTTATTGTCTAAATTCTTATTTCATTCGTTTAGTTTGAAGAAAGGTCTGTTTGAATTCATGATTTTATATATTTTGGCACAAAAGATACTTCCTTGGATCGTCACTTGAATCATAAAGTAAGTAAATAAATGAGTAGATAAGATTATTTTATTTGATCTATGCTTGAATGAAAGATACTAAACTAATGTTTTTCGGTAATTCTTCGAAATAATATTTTTAATTTGTGAATAATTCATTTTTTAGTTATAATGATGTGAAATATTTATTCTATGTATAGTTTTGAAGCATATAAATTTGAAAATCTTCTTTGTGAAAATACTTGAAAACTGAAAATTTTGTGAATTGAAAAACTACGAGATTTAACCTATTTCGAACTATGTGTTATCTAAATTTGGGAGAGGAATAAAGTTGGGTTTACACCAGAGTTATTAACAAAGTAATAACATAATCCTTATAGATTCTATTAGATTGAACATAGCTTATCATACACATGATGAACATATGTGTTTGTCAAGTTCCGTTCAATCTAATAGAATCTATAAGGATTATGTTATTAACAACTTTGGTGTAAACCCAGCTTAACACAGGGTTACCTTATTTTTCCTCTCCCTATAATTTTGATAATTTAATGAATGAATAAAAAAAATGAATAGAGTTTTTAAAATTGTATCTCAATTTTTCATTGGTTTAGCTCAGAGGACATCTGTTTAGAATCTCAATTTTTCTATATTTTGATGGAATTTTGCCTGAAATGTTAAATGTACAACTTAAAAACAAGTTTGTTTGATGTGTTTTTGAAAGTTTTATTATCATCTATCCAAATTCAAAATTGTTTGTTTTATTCATATCTACATTCTCAGATTGTGATTTGGTGTAGAAAATTAAAATGGACATAACCTATGTATAATATTTGGACAATTCGCAACTAAATTGGGAAATTGAAAAAGTTTTGGGCAATAGCCTGTTTTTTCTTTCCCGATCATTGTATTGTTTGGGCTTACCTAATAAATAAATAAATAAAAGTAAAGTTCTATCAATATTCAAAAACAAGTGAGAAATTGAAGGTTCCATTCCAGTTTCCTCCCTGGAGCAGATTCCTGATTATGGAATCTTTCGAATAGCTGAATAATTATAGTACTACACTTGTAATCAACAAAAAAGAGAAATCACTAAAGAATACTATGCAATACTGGCCAATGTCTTACACAACAAGGGTGGTGACATTTACAGAAATACACGACAGGGATTGTTTTAGTACACGATTTTAATTTTCTTCGGCTTGCAATTGAACATTTCATGGATTAGAAACAAAATTACAGTGCATTAGTTACAGTAATTATTCTATAATCAACGAAATAATGGAAAGTTTGGTTATTAAGTACCGTAGTATGATTTATTTATTCAATCATTCAGAATTATACAATTTCTAGAAAAGTACGACAGGCTAAATCCCAAAACGGTTCTAATTCTAATTTATTCAACAGTTCAAGAGTTCTAGGTTATGATAGAAGAAAGATTACATGATGAAAAGAAGCGTCTAAATTCATCTAATAAATAGATAAATAAATAAATAGATTTTATTGTCGTAGACCAATATAGGTAATTGACAAAGTCATGGTAATAAATTACGAAATAATAAAATCAAAGCAATAGTTTAAAGTCACAAAGTAGAATTACATCAAGTAGAATCGAAAAACTCTGTCAAACAATAGAAAGGTCTCAAAACCAGCCACTCAAAAAGTAATTTTTTAAAAATAACAATATTTTCACAACATTTGATATCCAATGGCAACTTATTTATTATACATTCTCAAGCCTACGCTGTCATAGTGTTTCATGCTTATGACAAGACGTTGATATGGAATATCAATGTGGTCTTTTTTCCTGGTGTCATAAGCATGAATATTGGATCTTTTATTCAAGCTATGGGGATTCTTTCTAGTGTGCATGATTACTTTAAATATATAGAGATTTATGACAGTCAATATTTTTGTTTTTTTGAAAAGAGGTCGACAGTGATCTAGATACCCTGCACCTGTCAATATTCTGATAGCCTTTTTCTGCAAAAGCAAGACCTTATTGATGTGGCAGCTGTTTCCATATACTAAAATTCCGTATGCAATTATGCTTTGGAAAAAAGCAAAATATGAGCTTCTGAGGTATTTTTCCGGTACAAGATTCTGATGTCATTCAACAAGTCAATGAAACTACCAAGAATGATCTGAACTGTGAATTTTAAACAAATTAAAGGTTACTAAAAATATCAATAATAGTATTTCTATTAATACAGAGTGTTTCAGAGAAACGGGAAATTTTAAAAGTTAAATAATTTCAAGAAAAACAAATCTTTAAACAAAGTTTTTCATATCATTCAATACGGTAGTAAAAATAATGCCATTTTAGAATAAATAATACATCAACATTTATTTTTTGAAGATGACATCTTGCAGGTGTACTCCTTTTCTACGCAAACATTCCTGTAGTCTCTTCATCACATTTTCCATGGTTTGACGTAACATTACAACTGTAATTTGAAATAGCTTCTTAAATCTTGGCTATCAATTCTTCCGTTGTTCCAGAATTGAAAGCCGAGATTCGAGAATCGATTTCAAATTCCAGTTGTAATGTTACGTCTAACCATGGACAATGTGATGAAGAGACCACAGGAATGTTAGCGTAGTAAAGGAACACACCTGCAAGATGTCATCTTCAAAAAATTAATGTTAAGGTATTATTTATTCTAAAATGGCATTAGTTTTACTATTGAATGATATGAAAAACTTTATTTAAAGATTTGTTTTTCTTGAAATTATTTAACTTTCAAAATTTCCCGTTTCTCTGAAACATTCTGTAGTATAGCAGACAGTTCGATGCTTTTTTCCCTCACAATCATTTTGATAATATAATTTCTTGCATAAAATAATGAATGGAATTCCTCACTAATACATTCATAGATAGTTATCACACAACTAATCACATTAATGTCATTGGATTCCTAGAAGACCACTAATGAATAACAATCAATGACTTTTCGAAAAAAATGAAACATCAATAAGATAACAATAAATTCTTCTCGATAATCATAATTTATAATTCACAGTGTCATCAAGGATATATACAGTCATACTGTTCCTAATTAACACAATATAGTAATAGAAGATTAAAATTCGTGACTATATTCCTCTAGATTATGATATTACTATAGGTATTCAATAATCATAGAATGGAAAATCGTTTTTATGATATTACTAGCCGTCAGGCTCGCTTCGCTCGCCATATCCGTCAAGCCAGGGGGCTCCGCCCCCTGGAACCCCGTGAAGAATTAGATCAGCAGGCTCGCTTTGCTCGCCATATCAGGCGATATAATATTCCCAGTAATAGCTCTGATTGAAGTAGCAGTGCCCAATAAATTTTTCCGCGATAAATGCATTTCAATCTTCAACTTGGTGCCAACCTAACAAAGTCAACTCAACTTAATGCCAACCTGACAAAATTATTAATTTAGTTACCAGTTAACAACTGTTTCGAAGATTCACTGTCTCTAGATTATAGATCTATATTAACATATGGTATGGACATTTTTCAATTATAATTAAGGGAATAAGAAGAATATACATGCTAAAAGACGAATTTGAAACCCTTAAAAACCACCCTTAGAGGTAAAATATTGCCAAAAGATTTCCTAGTGCGCCGTTAAAGGGCCAACTGAACATACCTACCAAATTTGAACGTTTTTGGTCCGGTAGATTTTTAGTTCTGCGAGTGAGTCAGTCAGTGAGTGAGTGCCATTTCGCTTTTATATATAGAAGATATAGATACAGAGAAGGTTCTAATAGGGATCTATTATAGATATAGAGAAAAATTCATCCAATATCATTCAACAAGTTAATATATCTAGAATATAGATATAGAAGTGTAAAGGGGAAAACTGAGATTATTTTGATCCAGTAACTGTATCTATATAATATCATAAAAACGATTCTCCGTTCTATGTTAGTTCAGTACCTATATAGTATTATCATAATATAGACGAATATACAGTTATAAAGAGCTGGTAAATAATATCAATAATCACATTAATAAAACTGATAGCGGTATAGTACAAGTAGTATAGAAGAAATCTGAATTATTTGATGACTTGAAAAAATTTGAACTTTGGCCCAACCGGAAATCAAATATAGTTCTGACATTCTACAATTTATTCACACGTACTCTGTGTGGAATTTAGTACTAATCAGAAATTTGTATTAAAAATGTGAGTTGTACAGTTTCCATGAGGAATTTGTGAAAAATTTCATTATTTCGTTTCAGTTTAAATTTTGTATTGATCATCAAGAATGTGTGAATTGAGAGTGAGAGTTGTATGGTTTTGATTAGGAATTTTTTCAAACATTTAATTGTTGTTCATTTTTTTCTAGTGTGCGGGTGAATCCCGCTAGTGAATCCATATTACTGACTTGAATGATCTTTATTAGAAATCAGGTTACTTTCTATGAGATCAGACTGTTAGGATAATACTTGTAGTACAAAGAAACGTAACAACCAAATTGAGAATATGGAATATCTATGAATTTACGTAATTCATCCATAATATCTATAATATATTCATCTATTTATCCATAATATCAAACTTACTTGATTAAATTTACTTGAACTGAAATGTATTGTGAATAAATTGAACTGTTATGGTTGGTGTGAATATTCACAAATCGTTCTTTAAATTATCATTAATTATTTATCCATTTTATATCCACTCTATTTATGAATAAAAATTCTTCAAATTATCTTCTTGTGATTTCTAAATAATGCTAGGAAAATAGAAAGGAATCTTAAGTTCTGTGTATTTCCCTTTTTTCCTTGATAGATACCATAGAACCATAGACTAAGTATACATCTGTGATAAAAGATTAGATCTTTGGTAAAAAAGTTAAATCTTTGATAGAACTGAAGCCATCTCTATAGAGAATCTTTAATATTTTATTAATTTCTACTTGATATTGCAATGATAAAGGACATTAGATCTTTGGTAAAAAGGTTAAATCTATAATAAGTATACAAAGATATTATTATGGAGTGATTTCACAACATCAACATCAATTCTACTAATTTTATTATTGGTTAAATCTATGATAAAACTAAAGCCATATCTATAGAGAATCTTCTATCGTATATTCTATCAATTTCTACTTGATATTGCAATGATAAAGGATATCCTACTAATGTTTGAAAAGTAAAGTATTAGAAAAGTGAGCTATCGATCAAACGATAATCTAACATTATCCACCCTTAATATACCCCAATTTTCTAGTAGAAGACAGAAGTTACCCTACAACCCTCCATAATAATTGAAAATGACGAAGCTCCCAATACAAGGTCCTGGAGTGGGCTATAATAACTTCTAGTAGTATAAAAAAATGATCTCAATTTCCTATAAGTATTATAATGTGAGTCATCATCAGAGAATGAATGTCTCTCTGTACCGTCACTCACTCTCTCTCTCTCTCTTTGGTAGAGAGTTAGTGGGAAGGATATTCTTAATATTCTTTCCGAAGAATGGACATTGATATGTCCAAAGCTCCGTCAATTTATGTAGATGCATAACAATATGATTATTATCTATATTATATTAAAAATTGCTTTTTCATATCATATACAGTTCAATAATTATTTTCTTAGTCTTCATTATGTAAGTTCATCTATAATTTTGCTGTATTGTAAGCTATTGTATATAAGTGTATAAGCCTGTATATATTGTAATCTACATAAATAAAGAACTCAATCAATCAATCAATCAATCTCTCATCATCACCCGGTCGTGTGTTTATGGGGAGGATATTTATTTTATATCCTTCTTAGAGAATCTACAATTATTTGTTGAAACATCGCCGATTTATGAAGTTACATTACAATTTTTTTATTATCGTTATTCTAATTGCATTCAATCTTTATTAACATTGATCAATTTTTTATACTTTGTAAAATTCGTTGAATAATTAGTATTACCGTCATTTTATGTAAATTAGTGTATAAGCCAGTAATTATTGTAACATACTTAAATAAAGAGATCTAATCTAAACATCAATGAAGACAGAGAGATTGATTGATTACTTTATTTATGTAGATTACAATATATACTGGCTTATACACTCATATACAATAGCTTATAATACAGCAAACTTATAGATGAATTTACATAATATAGACTAAGAAAATAATTATTGAACTGTATATGATATGAAAAAGCAATTTGTAATATAATAACTATAGATAATAATCATATTGTTATGCATCTACATAAATTGGCGGAGCTTTGGACATATTAATGTCCATTCTTCGGAAAGAATATTAAAAATATCCTCCCCACTAACTCTCTACCAAAGAGTGTGGAGAGAGATAGAAAATAGGGGGAAAAACAGAAAAGTAGGAAAAAGAGAGGGATGGAAAATACAGAGTAAGGAATGAGAAAGGAAGAGAGAATATCAGGAATTAAGATCGCCGCATAAAATACTGAGAAAAGTCAAATGGAGATAGAGTTATGTATTAAGATTGTTTTTCTTTGACTTGGGGATGAGAACTGGAATTTTTTTGAACAGAATTGAATTTTTTTTTTTTGAATTTATAATGTTGAGTACCCTACTGTGCTAATGTAGGCTACAAATAACCATTTCATAACTTGTACTAAATAATCACTCATCTTGAAAGCTTGTACTAAATTATTTAAGTAGACTTGATGTCTTGCAGTCGACACTTCAAATCTAGCAATGTTTCGTTGACTCAGAAAATTAAGTATCAATGTAGAAGAACCAAGTATTTCGAGTCCTGATAGTTTATAAAGGAGGATGAACAAATTTTACTGAAGTAAGAGACTGTTGAATGAGATCCTAGATTATTTTGTCAAAAATCAAACTGATAAGTATCTTTAGAGAATTATTTTCATCAATTACATTATTTAAAGTCCATGATACTGCGCTCCAAAAAGTAAAATCCGATTTGCCCACAAAACCCACAAGGAAATGAATAAAACAATTATGAATTTATTGAAATCTACATAATATAAAAGCGAAATGGCACTCACTGACTGACTGACTGACTGACTGACTCACTCACTCGCAGAACTAAAAATCTACCGGACCAAAAACGTTCAAATTTGGTAGGTATGTTCAGTTGGCCCGTTAGAGGCGCACTAAGAAATCTTTTGGCAATATTTTAACTCTAAGGGTTGGTTTTTAAGGGTTTGAAGTTCGTCTTTTAGCATGTATATTCTTCTTATTCTCTTAATTATAATTTATTGAAAAATGTCCATACCATATGTTAATATAGAACTATAATCTAGAGAGAGTACCTCTTCGAAACAGTTGTTAACTGGCAACTAAAAATTTTGTCTGGTTGGCATTAAGTTGAGTTGACTTGGTTAGATTGAAATGCATTATTAATCGCGGAAAAATTGATTGGGCACTGCTACTTCAATCAGAGCTATTCCTGGGAATATTATATTACTAGCCGTCAGGCTCGCTTCGCTCGCCATATCCGTTTAGCCAGACGTTTAGTCTAGACCCCCCACTGGATCGTCCTAACAATATGATCGTCCTACAATTAATGAAAAATGCAGGCGAGCGAAGCGAGCCTGCTGATTTCATTCTTGGACGATCCAGTCGGGGATCCAGGGGGCGGAGCCCCCTGGCTAGACGGACATGGCGAGCGAAGCGAGCCTGACGCCTAGTTTAACATAAAATCTATGATAACAGATCAGATAAGAGACTTGTTCAAGTCTTTTCAAATTCAATATTTGTACAAAAATTTTATACATGTGTATAAACTGGAAGTCCAGATGTTTAGAACACGAAAATTATATTCCACCAAGCCTTAACCCGTAATAATTATCAAATTATTTCATTCAGTACTTGAAACTTGAATTGAGCTTGTGATGGCTGGAGCAAATTCTTATTAATAGAATTAATATTATGTGTAATTATTAATATTATGTATAATAAGAATTCTATTCTTATCACACAAATGATAATAAGATCTGAAGCCCATAATTAAATAATGCACTCATCATAAAAAGATTCCATTTTATTTTCATCACAGAAAAAATACTCTCATCAGAATGCGCATTGCACTCACAGAATTATTGTACCTAGGATTCGACTGAACGTGTCTATGAATCCACCTTCTCACTTTATCAGTAGCAACGCTTTCAAGGTCATTCCCAATAATATTTATGACTCATCAAAATGGTTCAAAGTTATTCAACAAAATTGACTCAACTTCTGGCAAAATCAGTTTTCCTCGTATCAATCAACTTGCTAAGTCCAAGGTGAGATTCATATAAATCTGTCAGTATTGGTTGAATGGGAAGCATTCATGTTAACTTATGAGGAATACTGACAGTTTGACAGTTTTCTCACCAAAGTTTGACACTTAATGCTAGCTCAATCTACGTACCCACTACTATTTATAATATTATTATTATTTTTAAATATTTCTTTTAATTTCTAATGTTAATTTTTAATATTGTTATTATATATTAGTTCTTGTAATGTTCGGTTTTGATGAATTGTTCTGTTAATCAATAATTTATTATGTATTTGTTCAGTATAGCAACTCCTATAAAAATGTATGAATCCTATTTGTATGAGAACAAATATATACTATAATAAAGGAAAGAACTATCTATCCACAGCTGTTTCAGCCAAGGATGAATTATCCTTTTAATGTCGTTCAGCGAGTTTTCCCAAGGATGAGACCTAGTGAAATCGAATTTTTATATCATAAACCTACTATGTTCTAAATTTCGTGAAAATCGTTAGAGACACGTTGTACATAAATAACCATATAAATATAATATACTGAAATTGCTCGCTTAATATAATAGGATATGCACAATATTATGTTTGACAAAATTATGTTTGACACATCATCACGTCTGAACTACTGGACTGATTAACTTGTAATATTGTGCATATCCTATTATATTAAGAGAGCAATTTCTGTATATTATATCTATAATATGGTTATTTATGTTCAACGGGTCTCTAACGATTTTCACGAAATTTAGAACATAGTAGGTTTATGATATGAAAATTCGATTTCACTAGGTCTCATCCTTGGGAAAACTCTCTGAACGACATTAAAAGGATAATTCATCCTTGGCTGAGATAGCTGTCGATAGTAAAAAAGTGAGTAATCGAGTGAGTATGTGAAAAATCGAAATATCGCATCCCCGAAAATTATAAGATGACGTATAGCCAGCTGTGAATTAATATAAACACGTTTATTTTAGAGAATTGTGTTCAGTTTATCAATAAATAAAAATCTGGTGTGGCGCACTCACACAACTTTCCTTGCCGTTATGAAAATTGATCACCTGACGCTAGTGTTCCCGCGCATCTCAAGTCTACTATTCAGTGATTTGAGCCAGCTGGTGACAGGGTAATAACGCTGGAGACACACATGAGGTCTGCTATCTCTTCATAGTGAATGATTTAATAGAATCAACAATAATTTGCAATTGAATAATCACATTTTCTTATGCTTATTTAGAGCTTATTTTCAATTTTAGGTGAAAATATTACTGAACATTAATTGTAGAGATTTTCATGCTCAATCTACTCCACTTGATTTTTTTTGTTTCAATTGTATCTGAAGCCTGATAATTGGGATTCTATCTGCATTGATGGGGCGGAGCTCCTGAAATTTTTACAGATATGGGACTTGTGGCAGTTGATAGAGCTTATCGATGACTATTTTAGGTATGAATTTGATCAAAATCGTTGGAGCCGTTTCCGAGAAAATCACGAAAAACCCTGTTTTTGACATCATTTTCGCCATTTTAGCCGCCATCTTGAATTGCATTTGATCGAAATTGTTCGTGTCGGATCCTTATAGTAAAAGGACCTTAAGTTCCAAATTTCAAGTCATTCCATTAATTGGGAGATGAGATATCGTGTACACAGACGCACATACACTCATACACACACACACACACACACACACACACACACACACACACACACACATACATACAGACCAATACCCAAAAACCAGTTTTTTGGACTGAGGGGACCTTCAAACGTATAGAAATTTAGAAATTGGGGTACCTTAATTTTTTTCGGAAAACGATACTTTCCTTACCTATGGTAATAGGGCAAGCAAAGTAAAAATAACGAGCGAAGCTCGGTGCCCCGATTTTAGATTCTTAATCAACCGAGTATGGTTAAAGGCCTATTTTCAATTCTTCAAGATTCCACACAGTCAAGTTTTCAGTTTGTCAAGTTTTAAAATATACCTTTGCGGAGCTCGGGTTTCCTGCTAGTGAATAATAAAACTATTCGAATTTGAATATTAAATTTCCTGCTAAGCTTAACCATAGAGAAAATATAGCTTTCTCCTCTCCATAACAGAACTTAGAGTCAAGTAAGTTTTCAAGTAGACCTTGAATCTCAAATGGTACTGAAGTAAAGCTTCAAGTAATGCTTAAGTAGCCTAAAACTCGAGCAAAGCTCCATAAAAAACTGTTGAATCGTCGTTGGCAAGTCGTTAAAGTTTCAATTCCATCTTACCGATGAAGCAAGATATTAATGTAAGCAATGTAGCATATCACGACAGTTATCAATTTTAACGATACGACATGAATAAATTTATCTGAGTTGTTAGAGCTAAACTTTTGTGATAATGATCATCGATATTTCACAAGCTGTCTATCAATACTGTATATTTTATTTATGTTCCAAGTTTGACTAGTAAAACTCATCTGAGTTACGTCAAAAGCTTATTTCCATTAGGTTTTCCCATTACAATAAGATGTTTTACTATATTATGTAAGTTTATGATACAGACAGAGTGAAATATCTCAGCATATAAATTTAGGAAATAAATATATAAAATCTTCTATCTAAACTCGGGAAAGGGACAGTTATTATATTTATTATTTTACAAAGGCGACTTTCTAGAAGTATTTTAAGCCTAGGTGATGATGATGGGTTGAATGATAATACAATGAAGGTAGAGTTATGAATGAATACAAATTATAGGTTATGCTATCCACTTGAGTTGATTTGAGTCCACTTTTCAGTCCAGAAATAAATAAAACTAGAAATTTTGAATTTTGATTTAATTTTGGGCTTTAAGCCTGTTGTACCTTCCCCAATCATCCATAGTTGAGAATTATATCGTATCTATCAATGTATAAATAAATTAATAAACATTTATTAATCATGAAGGCTGTTCCATGGTCATAGCGGGGACAACAGCTGATAAGATTGGAGATTGCTTGAAGGATTTTTAGTAACAATAGGAATTAAAATAATATTATTTCCAAAAAATTATCAGTGTTTCTCCAGTTATTCTTTCCAATTCATTATTCCAGATATTTTCTTTGTTGTTAATAATTGACTGAGCGAAGTGAGGTCTAAGATTCAAGTCGACGGTTTGGTATTTCTCTTAATGTTTAAATTTTTAAATGTTTATATG
Source organism: Nilaparvata lugens (assembly GCF_014356525.2). Taxonomy (NCBI): domain Eukaryota; kingdom Metazoa; phylum Arthropoda; class Insecta; order Hemiptera; family Delphacidae; genus Nilaparvata; species Nilaparvata lugens. The sequence continues at coordinate 4,271,992 of NC_052510.1, read as the reverse complement.
TTGCGCATTTACGGCGAAACGCGGTGATAGATTTTCATGAAATTTGACAGGTATGTTCCTTTTTTAATTGCGCGTAGACGTATATACAAGGTTTATGGAAATTTTGCATTTTAAGGATAATATAAAAGGAGAAAGGAGCCTCCTTCATACGCCAATATTAGAGTAAAAATCAGACTATAGAATTATTCATCATAAATCAGCTGATCCGAATCTGATACGCAAGAGAAAATGCAAGGGACACTAAAGTTACTTATAAAATCCACCCATATATTTGGAAGTACGTATATTTAATTTCTAGACTTGTAGACGGTGTTCATATGAGCCGTAGCCTTGTGCGTGATTGAAGTAAGGAATTGGTATGATATGAGAGTTGAATGAACTGTGAAGAGAGATTATCAAGGAAAGATGAGACTTGATTAGGCTAAATAGACTATTGATTGAAACTGATAGCCCAATCAGACAACTGAAACGAAGTCAAATTTAAAATAAAGGAAGCAGGCTCAGCGCTGTTTCAATGTATATTAAGATGTTGTTTCATCAGAAGTAAATTATAACTAAAGAATTGAAGTAAATTAGAAGCAGACTCCTATCACAGAAAATCTTATTGGTCGCATGAAATCTCATTCTAGAGATCTCAAAAGATTTTTTCATTTATCATTCACAGTCAACTTATGGACAATGAAGCAAACTGTTTGTTATCAATGAATTATTAACTTATTCATTTCATCCATTTTATGACAAAAATATTTAGTGGAAGAAAAACAGACATAGACCTTACAATTTTTAAAAATTTAGACCAAATGTTCAAGTTATGTCCAAATTCCTGTCACTAACAAAGCAGAAAAAACTTAATCATTTTATCATGATCAATATTTAAGAGGCTTTTTTGCAACCGGGTTCAAGAATTCAACAGCTCTCTTTCTTATTAAATGAAAGAGACTAAGAAATTGTAAAAAAACACAGATTTATTGATACTTAGAAAGACCGGTTTCGGTTATTACACCATTGTCAATCTCAGAGATGAATGAACAAATAATAATCAAATACCTCTCAGAGATTGAAAATGGTGTAATAACCGAAACCGGTTTCGGTTATTACACCATTGTCAATCTCAGAGATGAATGAACAAATAATAATCAAATATATCTCAGAGATTGACAATGGTGAAATAACCGAAACCGGTCTTTCTAAGTATCAATAAATCTGTGGTTTTTTGACAATTTCTTAGTCTTCTTCATTCAATATGAATAATTACCACAATATCAACTTCTCAACTACACAAAAAGCTCTCTTTCTAATAAACAATCGAACTGATGCTCAATATTATTGATTTAATTTATTGGTTTTAGGTGAACTCCGAACCACTCACCATCATCTTCCAGAGAGTCTTCTTCAGGGCTAGCAGCCGGTCTCAGACAAGAGTGAAATCCCCGACTGTGGCGTCGCGAAGTCCCACTATCTATACTGCTCATGTGCCACTCATGATGCGCCACAAATATTATCCAACAATTATCGAACACATTTCACAAATAAATCCCAAAATATATTCTCACAAAATCCACAGAACTGAATCAAGTTTACGGACTGTTATTAACTGACAACAATTATCAAACACATTTCACAAATGAATCCCAAAATATATTCTCACAAAAACCGAACTGAATCAAGTTTACGCACTGTTGTATTAATATCCAAATTCTGCTGCACTCATTCCGTCACTGTGACCCAGAATAAAATTCCAATGTGAGGTCCACGTTATAATGGCAGTGGAGAAATATAGGAGAACTCCTATTTCGGACTATGTGTAGCCTTATCTAAATTTGAGAGAGGAATAGCACAAGGTTGGTTACCTTATTTTCCTCTCCCTATCATTTCGATGATATACTTATTGTATGAATAAATAAAGAATAACGAGGATAGCTGATATCTGATGTAGCCTAATATCAACTGGTCATTCTTGTTGACCGAGCGAAGTGAGGTCTAAGATTCAAGTCGACGGTTTGGCATTTCTCTTAATGTTTAAATGTTTGAATGTTTATACATAATATGTTTATAAGTTTATATGTTGCGCATTTACGGCGGAACAAGGTAATAGATTTTCATGAAATTTGACAGGTATGTTCCTTTTTTAATTGCGCGTCGACGTATATACAAGGTTTTTGGAAATTTTGCATTTCAAGGATAATATAAAAGGAAAAAGGAGCCTCCTTCATACGCCAATATCACCGTAAAAATCAGTCTATAGAATTATTCATCATAAATCAGCTGACAAGTGATTACACAGATGTGTGGAGAAGCCAGTCTATTGCTGTATTTTCATAAGGTCTATAGTTTCAATCAGGGTACTTGTGGATGAGAATACTGCGTGTGGTCTACTGTTCTCAGAACTACTAGTTTAAAGTAGACGATTATATTTTATTCGTCAAGATAATTCAATTTTGAATGATTATAATAACAATTGAGATTGAATATTTTGTTGATTCATCATATTTCTATAACGTTGAGGTGGAAAAAAATATATATCACTATCTGTTTAGTGGAATGATAGACAAGGATAGCAAAACCAATGTTAATCGAATACTACCATTATAACGTGTACCTCACTATAGGAAGATGATACAAGATTGAAAGACAAGGATAGCAACACCAATGTTAATCGACTACTGCCATTATAACGTGGACCTCACTATACACAAACAACAAAAACTAGGGATTTGATACCGTGGTATTACTGTATACATTAGATTCAATTATTATGAGAAACTACCGTATGATTTAACGGGAAAGGAATTTAACAATCACTGCATGTGAGCTGTTAATTGAGTTTAAGAAGAATAAGGAATTAAAGTGCGATTGAACGTATTTGAACTGGGAATTGTCAATAATATTGTCACAATATTCACTGTACTATTTGAAACTCACTGCTGTAAAATGATTTGATAAGTGATTCCCATATTTCCACAATATCATATTATATTGTAGTTATAATTTGTGATTGTTAATAAAATGAATAAGAATTTACTCTTGTCAAAATGTGAAAATGATATGGGTCGAATGTGTGAAAAATCTATGAATTTACAGGTTGAAGGAGAGCCCAATCATTTATTACTATGAACAAAATGTTGAATTCAATTCCTGAAGAATTGATAAAATATTTAAAATGATTTCGGTATGATGGTTTCATTCTTCAATCCTCCCTAGAAAGAATACTAAATTAATATTAATTTTAATCTCTGTTTCCATTGAACGTTTTATGTCGCAGTTAGTTAATTTGAAAATAAAAATTGCTATTTAATCTTCTGTAAAGTATCTTCTAAAAGCTAGTAACTGAGGATTAATCTACTATCAAAACAAGGAATTCAACCGATAACACGAAAATCAACAATGAGTCACCTAAATAAGCAATGAAAATGACAAGTTACAACAAGATGGGGCAACAAGTTATCAATGAGTTTACTGATAACATTCAAAACTTTACCACTAAACTGTCAACAATGAAATTATCCCAAACAAACTTCAATCACTTTCACAAAACCGGCAAAAATTACATCAACTTAACACAAAGATTTCGTGAAAATCACGTTGAAATACGCCTCATTCACAAACAAAAATACGATACATGCTATCAACAGCTGATCGCGATTCAAACTGAGGACGAGAAGCACGCTTTCATGAATTGACAGTGATGTCAAAACAGCGCTGGAGTAAATGGGAATTTCCCTGCGGCGCGCGAAAATTCCCTTCATCGGAACGGTCTGCAGACGCTGGGCATTAAAATTATTACCGGAGTCTGGGAGGGAAATTTTTCGTTGCGATCTCGCTGTATACTTCAAATTTCTCTTTTTACCTATTTTTTTATGAAGTTTTCTACGTTTCACTTGTAACACAGCCACATTTTGATAGTTTATGTAGGCTCATTGAGAAACGAGTATCCTTATCATTATTTTGTTCTCTATTGATTCATACAATAAATACATCATCAAAATGATAGGGAGAGAAAAAATAAGGTAACCTTGTGCTATTCCTCTTCCAAATTTAGATAAGGTTACACATAGTCCGAAATAGGTTAAGTCTTGTAGTTGTTCTCTTCACAAAATTTTCAGTCCTTAATTATTTTTACAAAGCAGGTTTTAAAATGTAGATGCTTCAAAACCAAACATTAAATAAATATTTTACCATAATCATTGTATAATATACTAGTATTCTATTCTATTTGGTAGGATGTAGGACTTATTATTTGGCTTCACTCTAACATAGATAACATACTTTTTATGCTCATAGCTTACATAATAACTTACAGAACTTCCATCATAACCAACCCATTTTTTTCATTCAATTTCTTACTTTTCACTTCTTCACTTTCCTTCTGTTCCTATAATTTACTTCACTTTTTACCACCTATATCATTGAGATAAGGGGCACGTTAGGTGAGGTAAGGGTGTATGTAATATTATTTAAATATAAGTTTCTACCTTCTTCTTGAAACATATAAACGAGGTGGTTCCATTGAAGTAATGATATTCTAAATCGCTTCCCAGTAGTTTAAACCCCACATAGAAGTAAAAAGTAATATAATAGAAAACCCCAAATAGAAATATAAGTCATTAATATGAAATGAGTGGAATTAGCTTATAGCTAGAGGCAGAGAAAACTTATACGATGCAAAACGATACTTACTATCAAATCAAATCAAATTTATCCACTCGATATCCATACAAAATATTTACAAAGGTACAAAACGACAAGTTACAAGTGAAAACAATATTACATTGATTTTATTCTAAGCTAGACGCTTCAAGGAGATCAAACGATGTATTATTTTGTTTAACTTGAATAAAAATAATTTAAAACTACACTCATCTCTCATCAGCATCTCTCCAAACAGACACGCACAAGTCTAGAGCTCATATGAAAATCATGATCAGCAAATAGTGAATAAGACCACCCTTCCACTGGAAACCCAAGCGCTCGTCTCTTGTCTCAGAGAGGGATTCATATCATCTACTCATTCATATCAGCATGATATGATTACTAATTTGTATTTGAATATTTCAGATTAGCATTTTCTGCTTTTGAACAACAGTTGATTCTACTGGATAATGAAATGATCCATTCGTGATTTTGATACATATGCTACGGTAATGACTGCAGATAGAAATTTCTTGGATCATCTGAATAGAAATTTAAGCTTTTCGTCATTGAATGAATGAATGTTAATTTAATGATAAATTACTTGGATCAATGGATCAAAATTCAAGTTTTGAATGAATTACTGTGAATGTAATGATTTATTCTTCTAAAATTTCAATAGGATTCAATTATTGTTAAGACTTCTAAACTTACATCTCCACTGTAATAACATACTGTATCTCTATCAATATTCGAATAATCCAATGGGATGGAATACGTGACGCTATCTACCAGAAAATTACAGCACTGAACCCCTCCACCACAAAATGGCCTCTCCATCACTGTTAGCCAATGAGAGTCCGCCAAATATGGGAGTGAACCACAACGGGGCAACACGGCTTGTGATTGGCTGAAGTAATGTGACGTAGAACATAGCAGTTGACATTGTATCTAGCAATCTCCAATAGAATTACAGTGAGATGGTTGGTGTAGATGTAGATCTCAATTCATTGCATTTCAGAGAAGAATTCGAAGTGTTATCACATGGATGCATGGATAGCAAAATATTATTCTGTTCTTTTACTTTTTGGTAAGGCTACTATTTATTCTTCACTCTTTATTGATTCATACAATAAGTATATCATCTGAATGATAGAGAGAAAAAATAAGGTAACCTTGTGCTATTCCTCTCCCAAATCTAGATAAGGTTAGACATGGTCCGAAATAGGTTAAATAAATAAATAAATATGATTTTATTGCCGTTAAATTCCTAGAACAATAGGCAAAGTCAAAAAAGTAGTTAGTAGTTAAATAAGTTACTCTTAGAAAGTACTTAATTTTTGAAAAGGGTGCTTATATTTTTTATACCACATTTCTTGATATTCCATTTGAATACGATTTGATACATTGAATATGAATTGAAAATTCTAATTTGGATGAATTTATCTGTAAACAAAATTCACCCGTACATCATCTGTGAACGATTCTCATAAGGTCAGAATATGGTAGCTTCTAATTTGTTTTTAAACAATTAAAATAATCAAACAATCGCGTAGATTAAATTACTGTACAATTGTTCAAGTCAACACCTATTTGCAAAATCAGCGGATATTATAAGAGTCATATTATCGCCCATAACTAATATTGTCAGCGCATGCTCTAACAAATACCGCAAAAGTAAGCATTTTAATAGTTTCATTATTGTTAAATAAATGTTTCACCAGATGAATTGAACATTCAAAGTTTTGAGAGTAAAAACGTTGAAGAATTGGATACTGTATTTGAACATTTATTTTGCATAGTATTAAGAAGTGAATAGAGAAAAAGAATGAAGGATTCCTTCCTCTTGACTATTTCTTAACTATCCTTTCTCTTGTATATTGAAATATTAATGATATTACTATCGTATTTAATAAAACTTTAAAGTGAAAAAACACTCACATTTTTTGATGTGGCGACGTCCGTTTCGTGCTGGTATAGCACATTTTCAAGCCAAACAGTCTCTGCAATACCAGCACGAAACGGACGTCGCCATATCAAAAAATGTTTTTTCACTTTAAAGTTTTATTAAATACCATAGTAATGATAATAATAGTGAAAACAAGATGGATAACCAACAAGGAATTGATTATATTGTTGATAAACATATTAATTTCTTTAAACTAATTATTACTTTAATATTAATTACTTTCTCTTGACTATTAATGAGCAATTACTTATCAAAATATTCTTGCAGCAAGCAGCAAAGCAATTTTATCAAGTATTCCAAATCGAAATCTCCAAGCACATGTGACAAAAAATTAAAGGTGTTAGCTTCCTCTATGGTACAAAAAATGATCCTCTATGGTATAAAAATGTACTTTATTTTTACTGTACTGTACTGTATTTTTTTTGTACTTCAAGTTGTATCATCATAGAGAAAAGATAGCATAAGAAGATATTCCATGGTCTACAACATTCAATATGCTCCAAATTACAATGTTAACTTTTTTCTTAACGAATCACAAACCAAATTATATATTACTTATTGAGAAAAATACAATAAAAAAAATTAAACTGATAGTCCAAGTAGTTCATTTTTGTGAAGCTATGTGACGCTGCTAGTCTCTCATACTGTGTCGTTCTTACACTCTCACCCGGCCAAAATCAGTAATAATAGACAGTAGAAGACAGTAATTGGCTTGAGTTAACAAAAATCGGCTTGAAGTTTGGAACATTAACGACCTGTATTATGGGATATCTACTTAAATATGTTATCACTATAAATGATACAGTATCAACACACATATCATACTGCATCATCACACATGATATAGTCAGTATCAACACGAAACGATACAATATCATCTCAACTTGATACACAACACCATAATTTGATACAAAACTTCCAAACTGAATGAATTCTATAAATACCATGGGATATCTTCTTATGCTATCTTCTCTCTATGATATCACAATAAATGATACAGTATCAATACACACATGATACAGCATCAACACACATCATACGATATCAACACACATGATATCAACATAAAATGATACAGTATCATCTCAACTTGATAACCAACACCATAATTTGATACAAAACTTCCAAACTTTGAATGAATTCTATATTATATACTATGGGATATCTTCTTATACTTTTTTTTGTATGGTATCATCAACTGACACACCTCCATTATGAAGACTCTAATAAATTAATCTAATTATCATTATTTAACGAAAATAAAAATTAAATGCTGTAATTGACCCCGAAGACTTCTGCTACTGCAAATATTGACAACAGGGTAAACAGCTAGTTGAAAATACGAAGAGCGCTACTATACAAAAATTATTTGTCATCCCTGGAATTGAACCCAGTACCATAGAAAAACTATAGCGTAAGTAGATATCCCATGGTATAGGGAATATATGTCGCAACTTTCACTGTTATCTTAAGCCGATTACTGTCGATTATTATCAATTTTTATTGTTTTATTGGGGTGATAGTGAATGAACGGCACAATTAGAGAGACTACCAGTGTCACACAGCTGCATGGGAAAGAACTACGTGAACTATCGGCTTGGGATAACAGTAAAAGTTGCGACATAAACGCCCTATACCATGGGATATCTACTTATGCTATCGTTTCTCTATGCCAATACCTCCTTTTTGGTAGAGAGTTAGTGGGGAGGATATTTTTAATATTCTTTCCGAAGAATGGACATTGATATGTCCAAAGCTCCGCCAATTTATGTAGATGCATAACAATATGATTATTATCTATAGTTATTATATTACAAATTGCTTTTTCATATCATATACAGTTCAATAATCATTTTCTTAGTCTATATTATTTATGTAAATTCATCTATAATTTTGCTGTATTGTAAGCTTGTATATAAGTGTATAAGCCAGTATATATTGTAATCTACATAAATAAAGTACTCAATCAATCAATCCTAAATTATTCTAAGACAAAATTTATATAAAATCTCAAATATCTGTGACACAGACTGAAACGGAGAAGCCACTTCTTTCGTTTCCTCTAAAGTCTAAACCCACACTCATCAACCCAATACTAAGTCCAAAATAAGTCCCAACTCAAGTCCGGCAAAGTCCGAGAAGGGTCATTGTACCGATGACGCCATTTTCGTAGAAATTAAGTTGACTTCGGTGCTTAGATGCTAAGCATGTAGGTGTACTTTAACTGCACCAGCTTATGAACACAAACTTGAAAACATGATTCAGTTTTCAAGCAGTAGGTGTAGACTACTATATTATTATCCGCTTTCTCAAGTATTATAATTTGTATAGTTATACAGTGTATCAAGTTTTCAATATAAGTGACTAGCAGGTAATCTGTGCTTCGCAAGGGTATAATTGAAAACTTGACACACTGAAAACTTGACGTAATGAAATCTTGAAGAATTGAAAATAGGCCTATAACCATCCTTGGTTAATCAAGAATCTATTAGCAAAATTTCAAGTTAATCAGTCCAGTAGTTCAGACGTGATGATGCGTCATTCGTGAATTTCCTATCTCGTACTTGCTTAAGTCAGTTCTTTCCTTTATTATATTAAACTAGTTGTTCTGTGAACAGTAGACCTCGCGCTCAGTAAGTTACATTGACCTGTTGTTATGTTTTCTCAAAAATTAATAAATAATTTATGAATTTAAAATGTTTTGAAAAAATCCCAAATAAACATACAGCTTTTTGTCTTATCGTACCGTGACGTATCGTCCCGGAATGTTAGTGTGAGCGCTGTTATCAGGTCTGGCTGCCGTCGATACGCCAATCCAATCAACCCATCAGAGAGCATTCTGTGTTGTCGTGTTGGCGAAAAATCGGTGAGTTGAAATTAACAAAATAAACTACCATAATGCTGATTTCCTACAAACTTCCTATTTTCTTAATTTTCATGATTTTAGAAATCAATTTCTTTTCAATAATATTTGTTGCAATTTTAATCATCAGATTAAAAAAGAAAAATGTAAAAAATGTTCTCTATCAATAACTCAAAACTAGAATCATGGCCTCAGCTGATGGAAAGACAAGGTTAGTAGACAACTGTCTCCTAGCGTTGATGGAAAGATACATTTTCAAGATGTTCTATGTTTTTGAACGGGTAGTATTATAGTCCACTAGACAGCTGATTTATGATGAATAATAATTATGACGTCTGATTTTAACGGTGATATTGGCGTTCAAAGGAGACTCCTTTTCCTTTTGTATTATCCTTAAAATGCAAAATGTCAAAAAAACCGTATGTATACATCGATACGAAATTCAAAAAGGAACATACCTGTCAAATTTCATGAAAATCTATTGCTGCGTTTCGCTGTAAATGCGGAACATAAATAAAAACAAAAATATAACCATTTAAACATAAAAACAAAGAGCATAAAGAGAAATGCAAAAACCGTCGACTTGAATCATAGACCTCACTTCGCTCGGTCAATTATATCTTGACCTTATAATATGAAGAGTAATTCAGGATTTGGAATACAACTAATATAACTAGCATTTAGCAAAAAATACAAGCTTCAGCATTTTTATATACCCAATGGAAAGTTCTAGAGTGAGGTCCACGTTATCATAGCAGTATTTGATTAACATTAGTGTTGCTATCCTTGTCTATCATTCGACAAAGCAGATAGCGTTATCCTTTTCTAGCTCCGCAAAGTAACCATGCAAATAATTCAATAATCATTTTTATTTGTTCAAAAGCCTAAAGCTGGGTTTTCGGCCATTATAACGTGGACCTCACTATATAGTTATTGTGGTAAGAAGCATAAGTTGACTTTGTAGTCATTAGCATATTACGTACTAGCCGTCAGGCTCGCTTCGCTCGCCATATCCGTCTAGCTAGGGGTTCCGCCCCCTGGACCCCCGAATGGATAGTCCAAGAATGAGATCAGCAGGCTCGCTTCGCTCGTCTGCATTTTTCATTTGTTAGGACGATCCAGTCGGAGGTCCAGACTAAACGTCTGGCTAAACGGATATGGCAAGCGAAGCGAGCCTGACGGCTAGTAATATAATATTCCCAGGAATAGCTCTGATTAAAGTACCAGTGCCCAATCAATTTTTTCGCGATAAATGCATTTCAATCTTCAACTTGGTGCCAACCTAACAAAGTCAACTCAACTTAATGCCAACCCTTAAAATTATTAATTTAGTTACCAGTTAACAACTGTTTCGAAGAGGTACTCTCTCTAGATTTTAGTTCTATATTATCATATGGTATGGACATTTCAATTTATTATAATTAACAGATTGGAATAAGAAGAATATACATGCTAAAAGACGAACTTTAAACCCTCAAATCCACCCTTAGAGTTAAAATTTTTCCAAATCCGTTCTTAGTGCGCCTCTAAAGGGCCAACTGAACATACCTACCAAATTTGAAAGTTTTTGGTCCAGTAGATTTTTAGTTCTGCGAGTGAGTCAGTCAGTCAGTGAGTGAGTGCCATTTCGCTTTGCGAGTGAGTGAGTCAGTCAGTGAGTGAGTGCCATTTCGCTTTTATATATATATAGATGTTATGATTCCCCCGCAATAAGAAGTAACTAAAGTGGGCTTCATTTAAAAACTATCAGCATTGGATGTATGGAAAGCAACGATGATACTCATAAGAAAAGCTGGCTGTTAGAAGTGAATTTTACAATAATAATAGTTCCAACTTAAAACACCCACATACATGTTAAAATTGTATAATTCCTACGACTTGACAGCAGAATTTATCTGATCAAAATTGTTTTTTTCTCTTGTTAAGAATCAAGGAGACCGTTTTTCTCGGTATGATTCATGCAATTTCTGGCCCGAATCCTAGAAGGCTTTCATGTAGAAGACTGGAAAGATCTTTGCAGTACTATAACAATAAATTGAAGATCTTGACAGCCTAATTGACCGAGCGAAGTGAGGTCTAAGATACAAGTCGACGGTTTTGCATTTCTCTTCATGTTTTTTTTGTTTATATGTTTATAATTATGTTCCGCATTAACAGCGAAACGCGGCAATAGATTTTCATGGTATTTGACAAGTATGTTCCTTTATGAATTTCGCGTCGACGTATATACAAGGTTTTTTAAATTTTGCATTACAAGGATAATATAAAAGGAAAAGGAGCCTCCTTCATATGTCAATGTTGGAGTAAAAATCAGACTATAGAATTATTCATCATAAATCAGCTGTCGAGTGGATTCTGTGATTCATTTGAAGTATTATGTCAACCTTCAAAATTCAAAATCTTCAAATATTACTCCTGGATCAAAAATCAAGTGAAAAAGCAGTGTGTGATATCATAACCTCAAACTTTGGACAACATTAACTTTAATCAAACTTTTTGGAGAGAAATAGTACAGGCTCAGCCTATTTTTCCTCCAATGTCATCATTATATTAAGGTTGTAGTATTTTGCACAATAAAAAAATAATAGATAAGAAAATTAATCGCATGCCATGACGCATGCAATTCAATAGACCTATCTCAATGTAACTTGGTGAAAATACAGCTGTTGTGTGGACTATTAATTTACATGCAATTGATAACTTGAAGTAGCTTAGTATTTCCTCCCGACTTTTCTCTGCTTTCAACTCGGTAAGCTTTTGATGATAGTAGCATAGCTGTTTACATCAAATTATTAGCATTGTTGATACAATAACCCCAAACAGCCATTAGTGGTTTAAACACTGATATCTCGCAGACAGGACAGGACAGAATTTACTTTGATGGACAGTATTAACTGTGGTTTATAACTGCGCGAGGTCTACTGTTCACAGAGCTACTAGTATGTTGTACGATCTGTTTATTATTATGGGGTACAGTAACTATATAATTGCTAGCCTTAATTAATCTCTTCTGCAAGTAGGATTGGTTAGATTTTTGAATTTCATCATCATAAACTCGATTTAAATTTGGGTAACAACTGGAAATCACTTGATACATCAAATAAAATACTCACATCAAGCTCCTGAACCATGACCGAGCCACTAGATACCGGAAATATTCGTTGCAACTGCAAAACTGACGAGCGCGACGACATAGAGGTCAGTTCCACTTGAAATTCGCGTCGCGACTGAACCAAACAAAGGCAGAGGTGACCGGCTAAATTTGACAAGTTATGACAGGCGACGTGCTAACGTGCCGGCCGGCAGACGGCTGATGGCTTCCGCGTGTTGTTTACCGGTTGCCATGGTAACGGCGCTTCGCGGCACATTTGAAAATTCCAAAATAGCTGCCGACTGAGTTTCTACAAAAATGTAGACAGTTATATTGTTGAATGATGATTTGAATTATGATTTGGATGCTGAAGAAGAAGAAGAAGAAGAGAAGAAGAAGAAGAAGAAGAAGAAGAAAAGAAGAAGAAGAAGAAGAGAAGAAGAAGAAGAAGAAGAAGAAGAAGAAGAAGAAGAAGAAGAAGAAGAAGAAGAAGAAGAAGAGGAAGAAGAAAAAGAAGAAGAAGAAAAAAGAAGAAGAAGAAGAAGAAGAAGAAGAAGAAGAAGAAGAAAAAGAAGAAGAAGAAGAAGAAAAAGAAGAAGAAAAAGAAGAAGAAGCAGGAGAAGAAGAAGAAAAAGAAGAAAAAAAAAGAAAAAGGGGAAGAAGAAGAAGAAGAAGAAGAAGAAGAAGAAGAAAAAGACGACGTCAGGAGGAGGAGAAGAAAAAGACGACGACAGGAGGAGGAGGAGAAGAAGAAAAAGAAGAAAACGGAGAAGAAGAAGAAGAAGAAGAAGAAGAAAAAGAAGAAGAAGAAGAAGAAGAAAAAGAAGAATAAGAGGACGTTAGGAAGAGGAGAAGAAAATGGAGAAGAAGAAGAATAGGAAGGAGAAGAAGAAGAAGAAGAATAAGAAGCAGGAGAAGAAGAAGTGGAGGAAGAAGAAGAAGAAGAAGAAGAAGAAGAAGAAGAAGAAGAAAGTCCATTGGAAATGATTGAGAATGATTCACAAATCGACACGATTCTAATGTGTTCAATTTTAATTGGAAATTTGTTTCATGCCGAATTCAGAATTGAAGTAATTAACAGAAGCTTGCAAGAGGGGAAACGCAGAAAATCTAAATGTGACTTTTCCCAAGTCTGGAAAAAGTGGGAAACCAACGTGTGGCCGCGTTTTCCAGGCAATTTTCCTGCGCTTCGGAAAATCGTCAATTTGGATACTGAAGAGAGTGCAAAAAGTAAGTTTAGAGACAGGGAAAAGTCGAAGCCACATAATGGTCATCATCACCATTAAAAAGCAAATCGAAAATGGAGAAGCCACAACCATTAGGCTGGATACACTTGGCAGAAATTGAAGCTAAAATCATTATCTACTTCTCACTTTGGGTATTTTCACTTTGCACAAGAATTTCTTGGTTTCTGTTGTTTTATTGCTAGAGGTAAATTCAATCAAGAAAATGACTTAGTTCTGGGGGAAATAGTGAAGAAGTACAGTTCGAAGAAGGAATAGTGGAAGATATTGTGTGACTATATAACCTTATCTTTTGGACAACATTAACATTTTATCAACATTTTTGGAGAGAAATAGTACAGGCTTAGCCTAGTTTTTCCTCCAATGTCATAATTGTATTATGATTATAGTATTTTATACAATAAATAAAATAAAAATAAAATAAATAAATAAAGATACTTGAAGAGTTATGGAAGTTTTCATTTTTGATGTCTCTGTTCATACAAGGGAACGAATTTTTGGAGATTCATTTACTTATATACACATGAATTTTGCCCAATTTAGCACTGGAACATTTCGATGGTGAATAACTCTATGTATTCCTGGGGAGATTTCTTCATTGTTTCAAACAGGATTGGAGAGTTCCATGTTTATTTTGAGTTTTCCTGGGAAAACAAAAATGAATAAAGGATGAAAAATGAAAATTTCAACTCACCCACAGAAATGGAATGATTTGAAGTTGAGCAAGGAACGTTTACTCACCTGTAACATAGAAAAGTAGATTAGCAAACAATTAAAAGAGGTGAAGACTTTTAAAAAATGTTTTGAGGAAATTCTTCAACAAAATTCAACAAAAATCTGGTGTGTCGCACTCACACAACTTTCCTTGCTGTTATGAAAATTGATCATCTGACGCTAGTGTTCCCGCGCATCTCAAGTCTACTATTCAAAGATTTGAGCCAGCTGGTGACAGGGCAATAACGCTGGAGACACACATGAGGTCTGCTATCTCTTCATAGTGAATGATTTAATAGAATCAACAATAATTTGCAATTGAATAATCACATTTTCTCGAATTTAAAGCTTATTTTCAATTTTAGGTGAAAATGTTAATGAACATTAATTGTAGAGATTTTCATGCTCAATCTACTCCAATTGATTTTTTTTGTTTCAATTGTATCTGAAGCCTGATAATTGGGAATCTATCTGCATTGATGGGGCGGAGCTCCTGAAATTTTTACAGATATGGGACTTGTGGCAGTTGATAGAGCTTATCGATGACTATTTTAGGTATGAATTTGATCAAAATCGTTGGAGCCGATTCCGAGAAAATCAGGGAAAACCCTGTTTTTGACAACATTTTCGCCATTTTAGCCGCCATCTTGAATTGCATTTGATTTAAATTGTTCGTGTCGGATCCTCATAGTGAAAGGACCTTAAGTTCCAAATTTCAATTCATTCCGTTGATTGGGAGACGAGATATCGTGTACACAGATAAACATACACTCATACACACACACACACACACATACAGACCAATACCCAAAAACCACTTTTTTGGACTCAGGGGAACTTGAAACGTATAGAAATTTAGAAATTTAGAAATTGGGGTACCTTAATTTTTTTCGGAAAGCAATACTTTCCTTACCTATGGTAATAGGGCAAGGAAAGTAAAAAACGGTATGATGTGAAATGCAGTTCTACTATCAAGCCAGTTACAGACACATCGATTTTGGTTTGTACGATATTATTTACCGTCCTTATGAATTCTAGCAGATTAAACGGAACTTGACAAACGTAATCTGTTTGAAATCATCTGTTTAATCTGATAGAATTTATAAACACGGCAAAAATTGGAGTGTGTGTGTAGCTAGCCTAACGGCCAGCTTCACAAGATTTCAAACAAACTTAACCGCCGTTAAATGGCACCATCTTACAGGACTATGAACTTTGAACAATCTTACAAAAACTAGAATTGATTGATTGAGTACTTTATTAATGTAGATTACAATATATACTGTCTTATACACTTATATACAATAGCTTACAATACAGCAAAATTATAGATGAATTCACATGATAATATAGACTAAGAAAATAATTATTGAACTGTATATGATATGAAAAAGCAATTTGTAATATAATAACTATAGATAATAATTATATTGTTATGCATCTACATAAATTGGCGGAGCTTTGGACATATCAATGTCCATTCTTCGGAAAGAATATTCAAAATATACTCCCCACTAACTCTCTACCAACAGAATTAATAGATAATCTGAGAAAAATGACGCTATAATTGAATTGAATTGAATTTATTGCCGAAACTACAAATACATATTTGTAAAATATTAATAACAAGACAAATACAAATACAAATAGACATTGATTTTAACTTGAGTACAACAATATTATCAATGTAATATTTGGCACTGCCAACATAAGAAATTGGATTAATTATTGGATTTTCTAGCACCTGAAAGTCTGTCAGAGATACAAAAACTAAGAGTTAATGAATAAACTGAACAAACATGACGCCATTTCACATTGTACAATTATTGGATTTTCTATCACCTGAAAGTCTGTCAGAGAGAGGCTACAAAATTGTGCAAAAAGTAAACGTTAATCTTTGTTAACTAATTCATCAAGTGATGAATGTTTTGCCACACTATTTTTACTTGCCCAAACCATACTATTAAGATATTAGAATAGCAATATTACTACAACCTCAGAAAAAGATACATTCATAGGTGAATATGAAAATACTTATTTTATTCGTCAATGCTAATAAGTACTGGTGAAAGTATGGTCTGATAGAGTATCTTCTTCTTCTATATGCCGGCTCCGCGACGGAGATTGGCGATCATCAATGCAATTTGGATTCTATTGACTGCAGCTCGGAACAGAGATGTTGAGTCAATGTTGAACTACTCTCTCAGGTTCTTTAACCAGGATGTTTTTTAATTTTTTCAGAATGATAGAGTATATGGAATGAATTATCACAATTGTTATCCAGGATTATCAGAGTCAGGTTGAATCCGTTGAACCAAAGACTAAAGAAATTTACCCACTGAACATGTGTATCACAAAAACCTGTAAAATTTAGAAAGTTCAAAACACCAGCCACATCTCCACAAAACATCCACCTCTCATTTTTTTCAAAATTTGAAAACACCATATAATTCATTGGGCCTACACTATCATTTTCTTACTAAAACACAATACAATAACCATTGTTCAGAGATCATCTGACATGATATTATACGACTATAAAACACACCTCCAATCTTTCCCAAACAATAGCAAATTACTACCTTATTCATTCATACTGTAACACGTAGTGGGTAGAGGAATATGCTTCCTGTTTTAAAAGTATAATAGTACGATACCTTTTCAAAATATTGTAATGTTGTCTACTGTACTGTATTGTAATGATCTTTGCTATAATGCTCAACAATGAACATAGTATGAAAAATATTATTTTAAATGAATAATATAAGATGGTTGCTAGTTATACTCCAATCTGATTTTCTTATATTAACTGATATTAATTACTAGCCGTCAGGCTCGCTTCGCTCGCCATATCCGTCTAGCCAGGGGGCTCCGCCCCCTGGACCCCCGACTGGATCGTCCAAGAATGAGATCAGCAGGCTCGCTTCGCTCGCCAGCATTTTTCATTTGAGCATTTTTATCATGTTAGGACGTTCCAGTCGGGGATCCAGACTAAACATCTGGCTAAACGGATATGGCGAGCGAAGCGAGCCGGACGGCTAGTAATATAATATTCCCAGGGATAGCTCTGATTGAAGTAGCAGTGCCCAATCAATTTTTCCGCGATAAATGCATTTCAATCTTCAACTTGGTGCCAACCTAACAAAGTCAACTCAACTTAATGCCAACCTGACAAAATTATTAATTTAGTTACCAGTTAACAACTGTTTCGAAGAAATAGATTATAGTTCTATATTAACATAATGGTATGGACATTTTTCAATTATAATTAAGAGAATAAGAAGAATATACATGCTAAAAGACGAACTTTAAACCCTTAAAAACCACCCTTGGAGTTTTTAGAGATAATTAAATGTTCAATACCATTGTAATTGATTTACTCCACTTTCTTGAGTAAATTTTATTCTTCTCAACTCTACGAATTGATTGATTGAAAAATTGGATTCAAAATCCTCTTACCAAAGCCTACTTTCAATTCTATAAATTTCAAAGACAAAGGTTTCACAAGTGTGGAAAATCGTGGGGGACCCAAGTCCTAGAAGTAAATGTTCCATAGTTTAGAATATATTGTAAAGTTTTTCTTTGCTACTGGGTTGAATTTAACAATAAATTAGGCAATTGGGTTAATTTTAAAGGAATTCGAGGTTGAAACCTCCAAAATATCAATTCCAATACCACAATCTTATCAAATCCTATTATATTAAGCGAGCAATTGCTGTATAACTGTTTTTACTATTTTTATATCTGGTTATTCATGTTCAACAGATCTCGAAAACGACTCTAACGATTTTCACGAAATTTGGAGCGTAGTAGGTTTATGATATAAAAATTCGATTGCACTAGGTCTCATCACTGGGAAAACTCGCTGAACGACATTAAAAGGATAATTATTCATCCTTGGCTGAAACAGCTGTGGATAGTAAAAAAGTGAGTGAGTAAGGAAAAAATCAAAATATCGCATCTCCGAAATTCAAAAGCTGACATAGCCAGCTGTAAAATATAAACACGATCATTTTAGAGAATTGTGTTCTGTTTATCAATAAATAAAAATAACGAGCGAAGCTCGGTGACCCGATATTACTACATACTATAAGAACAAAAAATTCATGAAGAACAATAATTTTGGTTTCGATTTTCAGAGGAATATAACTGGATTTCAATCTCTCGTTTATCAATTTCAATTCTACAATCTCCTAAAATTCAAACCACAGACCTACCGTCAGAAATTTGATTACTGGATCCTTCAATCTCTTCAGATTTCCCCAGCAATTGGTAAAAGTGTACCGATCTTTCAATCAGAACTAGTTTCAAATCGACTTTCATTTCGATTCTGGAACGTTTTCTAATCCATCATTGGCTGTAATACACACACACACACAACACACACACACACACACACACACCACACACACACACACACACACCACACACACACACACACACATACTACAGTGTGATTCATAGGCTCTAATACACACACAGACTACCCTAGAATTCACTTTACACTGTCAACAGTGATTAATAAAAATAAATTGGAAGTTGCATATATGTTCAAATGCTAATTTATGAATAACTAGTAGTTAAAAATTCCTCAGTATTTCAATTTCAATCTAGTCTATTCACCGATAAACTTTGAAATAGAACAATTAAATATTGTCACACGGAGTAACATAACAAGTAGCTTGAATCATATGTTATTATTATTAGTAGTAGTTCTGTGAACAGTAGACCTCACGCAGTATTCTCATCCACAAGTACCTGATTGAAACTATAGACCTTATGGAAATACAGCAATAGATTGGCTTCTCCACACATCTGTGTAATCACTTGTCAGCTGATTTATGATGAATAATTCTATAGTCTGATTTTTACTCTAATATTGGCGTATGAAGGAGGCTCATTTCTCCTTTTATATTATCCTTGAAATTCAAAATTTCAAAAAAACCTTGTATATACGTCGACGAGCAATTGAAAAAGGAACATACCTGTCAAATTTCATGAAAATCTATTACCGCGTTTCGCCGTAAATGCGCAACATATAAACATTCAAACATTAAGAGAAATGCCAAACCGTCGACTTGAATCTTAGACCTCACTTCGCTCGGTCAATTAAACGGTAATCCCAATTAAATACTGTAAATCACCCCATTTGAATTTACAGCTTTCAATTGCGGGTTTCGTTTAATAATAATGATGCATTAGATGTTATTTTATAAGGAAATCTGAAAGTAAAAAGTGTATATCACTCTATTTAAGGGTTTAGTGTAAGAGAGGGCCGGACAGCGCCCTAACTTCGTCCTCCTAGGTCAAAAATAAAGCCAATCATTCTATCAATCATTCAATCATTACAAAATAAAGGCAATCATTCTATTCTATTCTATTTCACTCCTACTATACACACACTGAACACAATTACTGTGTAGATGAGTCATTACTGTTTCACACTCTACAACACTAGAATACTGTGAAAAACACTCATTACTGTTGAGTACTGTACAACAATATGTACAGTAAAGTAAAAGAAAACAAGAAAAAGAAGCTAACCAAGCAAAAAAAATTGAGTAATTGCGTAGATATTGAAACAATCCAAACTGAGATGCATTTCTAACTGTCAGTATTAATTGAATGGGAAGCATTAATGCTGTAATATGAGAATTGCTGACAGTTTTGAGTGAACTCTCCTGTAGTACACAATATAGACAATATATAGGTACATAGATATAGGTAAACAGTACCTAGATACGCAACATTTATAGAGAATGTCGAGTCTGAAAGCTTTGATAATAGCTAATAATTTGTTGAGACTGGTGACCTACTTTTGGGAGATCTATTGGAGATGATTTCGTTTTTTATGATTCTAAAAATTGTGGATTAATTTTTTTAATGTACTAGTGGTGATCTATTTCTGTAGTAGGCTAAATGCTAGTGGAATTTAACTGAGATGATATTGATAATTTGATACAGTATGTGGCATTAATTTTATGTAGTATGGTAGGAGATGTTAAGATATTTTTCCATAATTGAAGAATTTTCTGCAAATAATTTTTCTCCATAATTTGAAGAATAAGACGTTGATGTTGCCCAATTTAGTATATTACGAACCTAGAGCAGAAAATGAGATTTTTCCGGCACGAAATCGGTTTTCAAGCCCGAGGCCGTAGGCCGAGGACTAGAAAAGATTGAAAGCTGGAAAAACATTTTTCGCCACACTGCACAGAAAGCAGCTGTTTTCCAGTCCCTACGTAAATCTGAAAGACCTTGTTTGCAGACGACGTCAGAAAAGGGTTTCTTTTCCGGTCTAGGCCAGAAAGTTGTCTCTTTCCAGCCGCTCATGGAAGTAGTTAATAAGTCATCCGCTAGATCGGGCGAGTGTCCACTTTCATCATCAGCTGAAGTCGCCATGATTTCAGTTCAAGTTTCGAATCAATCTATTTCGCTTTGCAACCAGTTTCATTCAATTATCTATTGTTTACGAGTATTCTTTATTTTGTATTCTTTATTTATTTTGTCAGCAATACCTGTAGTGTGGGGAATAATATCGTTTGCACCATGGGCAAAAATGTTTTTCCAGCTCTCAATCTTTTCTAGTCCTCGGCCTACGGCCTCGGACTTGAAAACCGATTTCGAGCTGGAAAAATCTCATTTTCTACTCTAGGTGTGAAATATACTATTTGCCCGTGGTGCGAACGCTATTTTTCGCTACACACAAAAATAACAATATATATATATATATATATATATATATATATATATATATATGAGAAAATAGTTGTTTACTAAGCACTTCCGAAAGCAGAAGTGGAAGATTTTTATTTTTTATTCTGATTTGTCTAAATAACCTAAAAGATGATGTTCAATTATGTGGGAGGTTGAGTTTATACTTTTTTATTCTTTCAAATGACAATAAGATGATATTATTATAAATGTTTTACTTATTGAATAATGAACACAAATAATGAAAAGTTTTTTGATCAGCTGTTTTTTGATCACCTTCCTTAGTTCCATGTTAGCGGCTGGAAAGGGCCTAGGCCGGAAAGAAACTTGTTCTGACGTCAGACGATAGTGGTCTGCAAACAATGTCTTTCAGATCTACGTAGGGACTGGAAAACAGCTGCTTCCTGTGCAGTGTGGCGAAATAGTATATTTCGCACCTAGGGCCGAAAATGAGACTTTTCCGGCTCGAAATCGGTTTTCAAGTCCGAGGCCGTAGGCCGAGGACTAGAAAAGATTGAGAGCCGGAAAAACATTTTTGCCCGTGGTGCGAACGCTATTTTTCGCCACACAGAGAAATAAACAATATATATGAGAATAATTGTTTATTAAGCAGTTCCGAAAACAAAAGTGGAAGGTCATAGCTCTAGCTATTAGTATAGTTATTAGTATCTAGTTATTAAAGTATAGAAAACTGAAGAATACATAATACTTGGAAACCTCACAGAATCATATTGATTTTTCCAATACATCAATAAATTTTAGTTCTATTAGGATCCTCCTCAATTTGAATCAGGCAGCCTCTTGTTTTCCCAATTCCAAAAAAAAAATACCTAAAATACTCGTTTCACTGGGAATTCGTGTCTGATAGTAGCCTACATTATAACTGAAGAATAAAAATTATTACTCATTTTATTGTGATCTATTCATGTTTTTCTTATGAAATTCAATAAATTATAGGCCTACAGCATGAAGACTATGTCCAATTCATTTGTACTGGTGGTAAAATTTTACATTGAAAATAATTATTTGATAAAATCCAAGTTCAATAGTAATGAAAACAAATTCCTTCAAAAAATAATTGATAATAATACGTTTCGAGGGAAAAAATTAAGAACAAAAAAATGGGAAGCATCGGGGGATTTGAACCGAGGTACCATCGCTCCGTAATCAAGCTTCTTACCGCTGCGCTACTTAGACGTTGGTAAATGGTAGTCTTATAACCTGCTGATAAAAATACACACTTTGGGCTATGGAACTTCAATTAGCCTACGGTAGCATAGATGAATTTGAACATTATATTCTGAAAAATCTAGAAGGAAAATAGAAATTTGGGCTTCCAGGTGCACGAGATTGATATTTTTAGAATCTATGTTCAAAATTTGGAGATCTAAATCATTCCCGTTTTTCCGGTATGCAATCCACAAGTTGACATGTTTTGATGCGAACAAACACAACCCCACTCTCTCTTATTATATAGAAGAAGAAGATATCTTACCTCTATTTCATTCATCCAAATAAAATGATAGTATATTACTGCAGAATACTTTATTCAATTCTAGAAGCATAAACTGATTCTGTTTCATAAACTATTTGTTAAAACGTTCAGCACCATGGATATTGCCCAAGTAGTTCCAAAACTATCCACCAGGTTTTGTGATAAACGCAGTACTATGAGGTTTGAGGTTAGATTCTATTATACTCTGAAAATTGAATTTGAGTAGTTTATAATATCTTATTTGTATTTCATTCATCCAAATGAAATGATAGTATCTTATTGCAAAATACTTTATTCAATTCTAGAAGCATAAACTGATTCTGTTTCAAAAACTATTTTGTAAACCCGTTCATATCAAATCAGAATCAGCTGTTATTCAAGGTCATTTTACAGCCCTAGGGCCGTAAAGTTTTACCGGCCTGGTCGGAAAACAATCACTTTCGGCCACAATATGACGCACGTAAACCAGCTCATTACATCCAAGTGTGGCGAAAACATCTTAATTTCTCAATTAAGATCATATTATTTTTGGCAGCGTCTTTAGAAAAAGGGCTGCCACTAAAGTACTGAAACTAGGAGATTGAGTAGAATTTTATGATGTTCAAAGGTATAAAAGCTTATTTTCATTTCATTTTTAGTATTTTTAGGAAGAAATCGTTCCTAATAATAATAAAGATCTGAATGAGGGTATTACTATCTAGAGAAACGATAGCATAAACTTTTGCTATCTCTCTTTATGTTATTACTGTATTAATCATATGAAATTTATTTTTCCTACAGTTACCTTGAAAAGAGGCCATTGCTGCACTGATTACAGAACGCAAAGAATCACTTTTCCGCTCTAGTGCGAGAAAAATTTTTCCTGCACTCCAGATTTGCAACATGGCAACGCAAAATACTTGAATAGTGCAGCAAAATCAAAATGAAGTTGGTAACAGTGACTGGGCTGCTATAGTGAGCAGAGGTGCAACGAAGCACAACGAGCACAGCATTAAGTATATATTATAACCAAGGACAACGAGGACTTTAGGATTTTAGGATTAAGGTTTTTATCAATAATAAAATTACACAGAAAAACATTTGATGGATTTCAGGCAATTTTACCCATAATTACCCACTTCTCATATTCAATGGTAACTGTAGGAAAAATTTAATGTGCAATACGTGCGCAAAGTTCCTCTGCTGCACTCAACAAACCATTCCGCCCTCGCCTACGGCTCGGGCGTAAATGTTTCTTTCGGTGCAGCAAACTGTCACTTTGCGCACTAGTTGCACAAATAACTATTTGACTAGCAGGTAACCCGTGCTCCGCAAGGGTCTTATTAAGAACTTGACAAACTGATAACTAGACCTTCTGAAATTTTGAAAAATTTAAAATAGGCCTATAACCATCCTCGGTAAATTGAGAATCCACCATACAAAATTTCAAGTTAATAAGTCCAGTAGTACAGACGTGATGATGCGTCATTTGTGAATTTCCTATCCCGTACGTGAATAAGCTAAATTTTTCCCTCATCTATTATATTATAGATGACATTATGAAGTAATCTATAATTATTACTGTGAGTGCCGGTTGCAAGTACGTTGGTTAAATTTAAATAGTTAATTCCACGAGAACCAATCAGGATAAGATTTATCTAAAGAATATATAGAGCTAAAGAGTAGGGCCACAAAGTAGAAGGAATACTTTATACTTACTTCTTCTCTGTGGTAGAGCAGAGAAAACAATTATTATAAAATTGTTCCATTCTAAGGAATAAAGCTAAAGAATATATTTCAAGCTCTTCAGTTCCATTCATAACATTTATAATCTATTCATATCATAACTTATTGCAACAAAAATATCCTTGGAGTCTTCTCAAGCCTCAACAACCATCTATTGCATAGACAAACTTAGCTGACTCCTAATGACTTGGGAACAGTTCATTTTCATTGTTCATTATATGCTCAATTGTTCATTCTCAACGTTTGTTTCCAAATCGTTATCTGCGACCAAAAGTGGAAGTAAACAAAGCTTACCTGAATAAATGAATACATAAGAAATGAGAAAACCAATAGTGTACCAAACGGAACCAATTGGAATTGGTTACAGGTTGTCACCAAAGAGTGTATAGAGTGAGAGACATAGCCTTGGAGTGGCGACAGAATTTGAAAGTCGTCCATTGTAGGGAAACTCTTTATTGGAGCTATTAGAATAGCCTTGCTTTGTTGAGAGACACTGAGAAGTGGCAGATATTCTTTGAAATAAAACAACTCTACCAATATTCACTTTTCAGCTATTATTATTTGTCCAATTACCTAATTTCTTAACTTCCTCGACTCCTTCTTCTTCTCCTCCTTCTTCTTCATCTTCATCTTCTTCTTCTTCTCCTCCTCCTCCTCCTCCTCCTCCTCCTCCTCCTCCTCCTCCTCCTCATCCTCCTCCTCCTCCTCCTCCTCCTCTCCTCCTCCTCCTCCTCTCCTCCTCCTCCTCCTTCTCCTCCTTCTCCTCCTCCTCCTCTCCTCCTCCTCCTCCTCCTCCTCCTCCTCCTCCTCCTCCTCCTCCTTCTTCTTCTTCTTCTTCTTCTTCTTCTTCTTCTTCTTCTTCTTCTTCTTCTTCTTCTTCTTCTCTTCTTCTTCTTCTTCTTCTTCTTCTTCTTCTTCTTCTTCATTGTTTAATTGATTTTGGATGACAATGTTATCCTCAATATTCTCATGAATTTAGACTCAGAGAGTGAAATTCTATCTTTTTCAATTATATCGTTCTTACAGACAGAGTTCAAAAAATGACTTTGTAATACTATTTTACTTATTATTATTTATGCATTCCATGATCTCAAAACATATACCATGATCAAAAAAGACAGGCCTCACTTTCATGAATTTTGACTCCAACAATAATAACCTATAGCTTTGAACTGTATCGGTCAACAAAATGGAAGCTCTATGATGACGTAATGGCATCAGCCAATGAGAGGGCGAGAGTGTGTTGTGGGTGTGGCCTTCTAACAAGTCCTACACGTAAACTCGCATGCGATTGGTCGACAGCAAATTAATGGAGTGATGGATCTCTCAGCTGACATTGATATCATGATCCACCAACAGAATTGGAAGTACATCCCAATACAGATTGTCTGTTATTGTAAATGTTGTGCTTTGAAGACCATAGCTATATTGAGGTCCACGTTAAAATAACAATATTTGATTAATTTTTGTGTTGCTATCCTTGTCTAAAATTCGACAAAGCAGGTAGTACTATCCTTTTCTAGCTTCACAATGGTGCCAAATCTGTTTTTGACAATGTAAAAATATAATTAGGCAACTAATTTAAAATATTCAAGGCAACGCTGTTCTACTATCTTTATCCAATGCCATTATAACGTGGACCTCACTATAATAAAAGAGTTATATAAAAAGATAGTAAAATAGCTATATAACAGAAGGGTGACCGCTTGAGCCAACTCCTCTGAACATGATTCGTGATTAGTGAAAGTGAAATCACTTCTCGTTGGATTGGAACCCACCTAAAACTGTAGGTACATTAATCCCTCATTATCATCCGCCTCAATTACCACTCACATGCCTTCAGCTCTTGTTGGCATCATCCTCAGAAAAAAAAATTGTCAACAATTCAAACCCTAGATCAGACATTTTCACAAATAAATACCTTCAATTTTTGACTTTCTACCAAAAATTTGATACTGTTTCCACTGTAAGCAGCTATACTATACTATGTTTTACAGTAATGTTAAATCTATGTATCACATTGGATAAAAAATCTGTTCTGTGGTTTACACATCCTCGATATAAAATAGGATACTACTAAATTATCTATCTATCTATCTACTGCGATAAATCTATCTATCAATCTTATCAATCGATGTTTCTTCATACAGTATTACAAACTTCAAAATAAACTTTGTAAGCATAATTTTTGTTTTCTTATCAATTTGGATTTCTTATTTTTTATTCTCATTTTGTATGATTAAAACTTTATTTATTTAGTAACTGCATCAATAAATTACGTAATCTAGTTAATTATAGTTTGAAAATTGTATTTATTTATTTATCTTTCACACTTTGATGATGATGATTTCTATTATTTTGTTCATTTATTATTTCTATGTAATAAGGTAATTGCTCTTACGACTCATCCCTCAGCACAAGCTTATGCTTAAAGAGGGATGGACCTTTTTTCATTGATTTGTATAAGTTTATTAGTACAAGATTTTGCAGTATTGTATATTATTATTTTGTTTGATATGATTGGTTAATAAAATTTATTATTTATTATTATTCATTTATTTATTTATAAATATTGTGAACACATAATCATTGCAAACACGTAATAGATGATAAGAATGATTATTAGATGATAAGAGACCCATTTGTTTTCAAAAACAATTCTATAAAAACCAAATTTGAAATAAAACTGGCAAACAGACCATCCTTCGTGACAAAATGATTTGAAATCCATTCAGTTCCCCATTACCATTGGAGCCCAATCAACACCCACACAATAAACTTTGGCTTCTCTTTTCAACTGCCGCTTCCTCACTGCACTCTCTCACTCTCTCAACAGACCACACCGATGTAACCATCTCTCTTTTTCGGCAACAATGAATCCATTCTATTTTCATTCACTTTGAATTGAAATCGAGCCGAACGTTATCGACACAAGGTCAGCTCGGTTTATTTTTGCACAGGCTTAATCGTGGTCGCTGTGTTTTCGCTTCCAAACTTTTAAACTTTCCCTTCCACTCTTCTGGTTTCTGGGGGTTTTCCTTTGGAAAAGGGAATTTTTCTTTTTTAACTCTGTTTCATCAATCGGTGCTTTTATCTAGCGTATCATCCTATCATGCTCGGTATCATTCTCTCGGCTATCCTTTTATCTAGTGTATCATTCTATCATATTCTGTATCATTCTCTTGGCTTTGAATTTATCTACCGTATCATTCTATCAAGCTTTGTATGATTCTATTGGCCTTGTATGCATTTGTCTAGAGTATTATTCTATCATGTTCTGTATCATTCACTTGACTATCCATTTATCTAGCGTATCATTCTATCAAGTTATGTATCATTCTCTTGGCTTTGCATTTATCTAGCGTATCATCCTATCAAGTTTTGTATCATTCTATTAGCCTTGCATGCATTTGTGTAGAGTATTATTCTATCATGTTCTGTATCATTCTCATGGCTTTGCATTTATCTAACCTATCATCCTATCAAGTTTTGTATCATTCTATTGGCCTTGCATGCATTTGTCTAGAGTATTATTCCATCATGTTCTGTATCATTCTCTTGGCTTTGCATTTATCTAGCGTATCATTCTTTTCACTTAACATTAATATAGCGTATCATGTTCTGTATTATTCTATATTTTCTGTATCATTCTCTCGGCTTTCCATTTACCTAGTGTATCATTCTATCATATTCTGTATCATTCTCTTGGCTTTGCATTTATCTAACGTATCATCCTATCAAGTTTTGTATGATTCTATTGGCCTTGTATGCATTTGTCTAGAGTATTATTCTATCATGTTCTGTATCATTCTCTTGACTTTCCATTTATCTAGCGTATCATTCTATCAAGTTTTGTATCATTCTCCCGGCTTTCCATCTATATAGTGTATCATCCTATCATGTTCTGTATCATTCTCTTGGCTTTGCATTTATCTAGCGTATCATTCTATCATGGTCTGTATCATTCTCTTGGCTTTGCATTTATCTAGCGTAT
This sequence comes from Nilaparvata lugens, assembly GCF_014356525.2. NCBI lineage: Eukaryota > Metazoa > Arthropoda > Insecta > Hemiptera > Delphacidae > Nilaparvata > Nilaparvata lugens. The sequence continues at coordinate 4,243,554 of NC_052510.1, read as the reverse complement.
CATTCTATCATGTTCTGTATCATTCTCTCGGCTTTGCATTTATCTAGCATATCATCCTATAATGTTATGTATCATTCTTTTGGCTTTGCATTTATCTAGCGTATCATTCCATCATGTTCTGTATCATTCTCTTGTCTTTGCATTTATAAAGCATATCATCCTATCAAGTTTTGTATCATTCTCCTGGCTTTGCATTTATCTAGCGTATCATTCTATCACGTTCCGTATCATTCTCTTGACTTTGTATTTATCTAGCATATCATTCACTTGGCTTATATGATTACTTGGCTTATATAATTCATCATCTATTATACTTCATAACTCATCTCCCATCTCATTATACCCACGCACAAGCCTAGAGTTCATGTGTGCATCTTCCTCAGCAAAAAATCATCTATTATACTTCATAACTCATCTCCCGTATCATTCTATTATAAGTTCTTTATCATTCTTTTGGTTTTGTATTTATCTTGCGTATCATTCTATCATGTTCTGTATCATTCTCTTGTCTTTGCATTTATCTAGCATATCATTCACTTGGCTTATATAATTCATCATCTATTATACTTCATAACTCATCTCCCATCTCATTATACCCACGCACAAGCCTAGAGTTCATGTGTGCATCTTCCTCAGCAAAAAATCGTTGGTATCATCTTTCTCTCAACTTTTACATCATTTTCCTACAGTTTTGTGTTCCTTAAGTTTCGTCTCATCATATTTCTGCTTTGCATAATTTCGTTTTTACACAAGATACACAATTATTCATTAAAGGACCAACAGGCACGGCCCAAACTGTTCCTCACCCGAAATTTGATTCATATACTTGTCTAGATATAGTTCAGGAAGAAGGTTATGTTTTCCACTTTATAAAATGTGCCTCTAATCTACTGAGCAAACACTTACAAACATGATATTTTGGTTTATGAAATAGAATTATTGTACACAGAAGCTAGTAGTTATAATTTGTATTCTTAAGCTGCATACACATATTCGCGCTTCCAACCAGCACCGAGCACGCTCCTCCCTCGTACCGCCCTCGTACCACCATCGAACCACAGTCGCACCGCCCACGCACCCATCATGAACGTTATGGAAGATGTTAGATCTTCTCGCGTTCCCCGGTCGAACCACTGTTGCTCCCCGGTCGATCATCAATCGCTCTGCCGGAGTGACGTTCGGTTGCGGAGCAGAGCGAAAGTCTGTACGCACCTTTATTCTATTTTTTCATCAATTTATCAAAGGATAGGCCTACTATAAATTCTATTCTATAAATAAAAGAAAGTAGCCCTGCATTCATACATTTTAAGATGATATTTGGATTGAAAATCAAATAAATGAACAGAACTACTCTCACTAAACACTTGATACTGTTGAATATTTGATGAAAAATTTGAAAAATGTTGTTCCAAAAATTGAAAACAAACTTCTTCAAACTTATTCCGGTAGGCCTATAATAAGTTCTATTCTATAAGTAGAAGAGAGTAGCCCAGCATTCATAAATTTTATGATGGTATTTTGGATTTAGGAAGATTGAAAATCAAATTAAATAAGAGAATTACTCCAACTGAACACTGTAAGATATTGACAAATTTGAAAAATGTTGATCCAAAAATCAAAAACTAACTTCTTCAAACTTATTTCTTCTTACTTCTTCAATAGTTACTCATCTCCTCCTTCTCATGCTAATATTATTCATCTCACTCTTTCTTCTAATATTGCATTTCCACCCAAGTAACTCCCACACTGGCTTCTAATCGATAACTTCAATCTACCGCTCTCATTAATGAAACGCTCATTTTCATAGTTTGAACAACGAATGATGTCATTCTCAAAAAAGTTCTATCAATGAACGAATCTCCATTGTGTCATTGTTTGGTATCGCAAGCAATTAATCTGACAAAGAATGCAAATCATCTCTGAGACGATTTTAATTCAATCTGAACTTCATCTGAATATTATTCCATCATATTGCTTGCAGAGGTCGTCTTTTACGATTCTAATTCTTGCTGGAGACAATTTAATATGAATCTTGAGGCCTTGTAATGGTATAGCATATTCTCATGTCAGCTGTTGTTTTTGTTCAAGATTTTCCATTCCAGTTTTTTTTTATTTAGTACTTTTGTAATAAAAAGTACCTAACACCTCAACATGCATGTTCACACTACAATATTATTCCTGGACAAGTTCAACCAAGGTCCATAAATATAGGTCATGACACTCGTGTTCCTTATGGAGCGGCCATTATGTGGGGTCTTTATGGGGTCTTTTACATTTGAAATATTCCAATCTGCTCATAACAAAATCATGCATTATGCTTTTTAAAAACAATATTCTGGTTCAGATAATAAGTAAATTCAGGTTTTTGATTTTTTAATAATGAAATTTCAATAATAAATGGTTCAATAATTCATTTTTTTATTAATAAAAATTGGTCTCATTCTTGTAACTTGTTATGATTCATAAGGCATTGGGACAAAAGGCAAACCTCAAAATGAGTTTGAAGTTCCAAATCTAAAAACCAACAATAAATTCAGTTCCTAGTTGGAATCTAAAAATTATTATTATGTGGGAAGAATTTATTTTACAATTCAAAGCCAAGCAATATTCCTTGAGCAATATAACAAAATAACACATCATGTTGTTCAATTTATGATGATAACAGCTGATAAATTTGAAAATTGGTGAATCTTGTCTTGTCCCCATAAAATGGAGATTTTGCAATGCATCACGGGATTGTATCATGAACTGTACTTATAGACCTTGGTTCAACTAATCACTTTGCTAATAACCCACAGTTCCTTATAGTTTCTGTTCTTAAACATGAAAGATGGAAACAATTTCAAGTAACTAATTTGAGTAACTAACTATCTAATTTGAGTAACTACTGCATCTTGTGACAGGAATTTTTTGAAATGAAAAAGGAAAAGTAAGCCTTTTGTAAAATGTGACATGTAACTTGCAGAACAGATATTACTAGAGGATGTAATAATAGAGCAGAGCATGGAATGAAAAAGGACCAATCATAGACAAGAACAAACTCAGAGCAACGCCCCCAAACGCTTCCTCTCTCTCTCGCTCTTCTGAAAGGTGAACAAAGTGACGAATACCTACTTCTGAATTTCACCGGTAGATGGCAGGAGTAACAGGGTAGTTCACAACTTAAAAGCTCTCAAATTATGTTAAAATCTTTCAAATCAAAACCACAAGCCCACAAAGCTAACAGATCTATAACGACGTATACTGTTATCATGAAGTCCCAGGAGGGAAAGTACGTAGTTTGTCCCGACGGTCAAAGCAAGCGAAGCGAGCCTGACAGCTAATAAATAAATAAAAATTAGACAAAATCATGATTCAACAATAATTAACCCACAAGACATATCCCTAAGGAGCCTATCAATAAGATCATGATTGACTGACATAAGGTTATTACTAGTAGTTCTGTGAACAGAAGACCTCACGCAGTATTCTCATCCACAAGTACCTGAATGAAACTATAGACCTTATGGAAATACAGCAATAGACTGGCTTTTCCACACATCTGTGTAATCACTTGTCAGCTGATTTATGATGAATAATTCAATAGTCTGATTTTTACTCTAATATTGGCGTATGAAGGAGGCTCCTTTTTCCTTTTATATTATCCTAGAAATGCAAAATTTCCAAAAACCTTGTATATACGTCGACGCGCAATTAAAAAAGGAACATACCTGTCAAATTTCATGAAAATCTATTACCGCGTTTCGCTGTAAAAGTGCAACATATAAATATATAAAACTAGCCGTCAGGCTCGCTTCGCTCGCCGTATCCGTCTAGCCAGGGGGCTCCGCCCCCTGGACCCCTGACTCGATCGTCCAAGAATGAGATCAGCAGGCTCGCTTCGCCCGCCTGCATTTTTCATTTGAGCATTTTTATCATATGTTAGGACAATCCAGTCGGGGGTCCAGACTAAACGTCTGGCTAAACGGATATAGCGAGCGAAGCGAGCCTGACGGCTAGTAATATAATATTCCCAGGATTGAAGTAGCAGTGCCCAATCAATTTTTCCGCGATAAATGCATTTAAATCTTCAACTTGGTGCCAACCTAACAAAGTCAACTCAACTTAATGCCAACCTGACAAAATTATTAATTTAGTTGCCAGTTAACAACTGTTTCGAAGAGGTACTCTATCTAGATTATAGTTCTATAGTAACATATGATATGGAAATTTCAAATATAATTAAGAGATTTGGAGAAGAAGAATATACATGCTAAAAGACGAACTTTAAACCCTTAAAAACAACCCTTAGAGTTAAAATATTGCCAAAAGATTTCTTAGTGCCCCTCTAAAGGGCCAACTGAAAATACCTACCAAATTTGAACGTTTTTGGTCCGGTAGATTTTTAGTTATGCGAGTGAGTGAGTGAGTGAGTCAGTCAGTCAGTGAGTGAGTGCCATTTCGCTTTTATATATATAGATTCAAACATTTAAATATTAAGAGAAATGCCAAACCTTCGACTTGAATCTTAGACCACACTTCGCTCGGTCAATTAATCCAATTATAAATAAATGAAATCTAGAGAAAATTATAATTCAACAATAATTAACCCACAAGCCATATCAATCCATCTATCAATAAGATCATGAACGACAATCTTATAATTATTAATCTAAGTCAAGTTACTAATCAACTACTACACTATAGTAATTATTGCAAGTGTTAACAACCTTATCCTATGCAAATTTATGAGATGGAAAGTGCTGCAGCCTTGAAAGCTCAACCTTCACATGTCACAATTTGTTTTAGTGAAATTCACCACAATCTGACAGCTTTGATTGGATGGAAAACATTGGTGTAATCCATAAGGAATGCTGAAACTTTGAATTTAATTTCACCATAGTTGAGTTCACTTGAAATTGTCAGAATTAGTTGAATGAGATACATTGCCGTTATTTATAAGGAATACTGACTGTGTAAAGAGATTTTCACTATGGTGAATTTCACTTTAAATTGTCAGCATTGGTTAAATGGGAGGCATTGATGTTATTTATGAGGGTAACTGTCAGTTTGAAATGAATTTCGCTGGATATTTCTAAAAATAAACCTGTCAGAAACCAGTTCTAGACCATCAGACACCTGTCAGACGCTGATTTGAAAAAATAATTATTGCTCGGCTCTAAAATAACAATAATTATAATCGGTGAGCTTGAAATTTGAATAATGGCTGGCATCCGGTGTGCAGGGATGTGAAATTAAATGAGAAATTCCCAACTCGTATATGTGTCAACAGTATGTATGCAGGTTGTGGAAACTGGTTTTTAATAAATGTTTGATGGGTGGAATTGATCAGCTATATTGAGATATTCACTCAATACTTTCAGCATTGGTTAAATGGGAAAGTATTGATCTATATATATATATATATATATATATATATATATATATATATATATATATATATATATATTATATATATAAAAGCGAAATGGCACTCACTCACTTACTGACTGACTGACTCACTCACTCACTAGCAGAACTAAAAATCTACCGGACCAAAAACGTTCAAATTTGGTAGGTATGTTCAGTTGGCCCTAAGAGGCGCACTAAGAAATCTTTTGGCAATATTTTAACTCTAAGGGTGGTTTTTAAGGGGTTAAAGTTCGTCTTTTAGCATGTATATTCTTATTCTCTTAATTATAATTGAAAAATGTCCATACCATATGTTAATATAGAACTATAATCTAGAGAGAGTACCTCTTCGAAACAGTTGTTAACTGGTAACTAAATTAATAATTTTGTCAGGTTGGCATTAAGTTGAGTATGACAGAAATAAAGTGATAGTAATCTAGTTTTGATATGAAAAGTGGAATGGAAGAATCTAGAGCAAGGCAGATGAGATACGTCATCTTAGAAATGTAATCATTTTAATGGAATTTCAGTCCAGCTTTCAAATAATCTTGGATTTCATTCAGGAGGAATCTAATTGACGAGTAGAGAAGGTGAACAGATAGAGAGATTCTATCGTATTTTGTAGAATTTTGAACAAAGATATCTCAAGGAGAAACATCATCAGGGATACCATTCCTCTATATTATACCTTTAGAAATCAGAAGGGGAAGAAGAAAATAAATAATCTTGGATTTCATTCAGGAGGAATCTAATTGACGAGTAGAGAAGGAGAAGAGATAGAGGGGTTTTATCATATCATGTAGAATTTTGAACAAAAACATCTCAAGGAGAAACTTCATCAGGGATACCATTCCTCTATATTATACCTTTAGAAATCAGAAGGGGAAGAAGAAAATAAATAATCTTGGATTTCATTCAGGAGGAATCTAATTGACGAGTAGAGAAGGAGAAGAGATAGATTTTATCGTATTTTGTAGAATTTTGAACAAGAACATCTCAAGGAGAAACTTCATCAGAGATATCATTCCTCTATATTATACCTTTAGAAATCAGAAGAGCAAGACGAAAATATTCTAAAATTCATCACTGTAGGTAGTCAACATCTATGAAAGCATCCTGCAAAAGTTTAGCTGATTTTTTGGGTAAATTAGGCGAGACAGAGAGGAAATTGAAGGAAGAAGATAAATACATTTGGGAAATGGGATTGACATTATAATCACAGGAGACTGTGGAGAAGTGAAGAGGATATCCAGTGAACTCTCCTAATATAAAACAGTGTGCTACAGTATATGAAAACTCTAGAGACAGAAGGCATTACAAGATAACCTTTTCACTGATACTGGAAGTGATGTAAATGGGTAATATTATATACTTATATATACAATATAAATAATTTACTTTGGTCTCATTCCTGAACAGAATATCATTATTACTATATCTATACAGTGTGGATTATATCTATATAAGAGTCTCTATAGAGTCTCAGGCCTGTACACTAAAGAAGAAGAAGAAGGAGAAGGGGAAGAAGAAGAAGAAGAAGAAGAAGAAGAAGAAGAAGAAGAAAGACAGACACTGTGAGGCAGAGTGCAGCTAACTGAGGAGAAGAGAACGGAAAGTAATTGAGAGACAGTGATAGGGAGTGTGAGAGTATGAAAGAGAGTGATTGAGAGAAAGAGTCAGAAAGAAAAATAACAGGAGTGTGTGTGGACTAAGTGGAGAAGAAAATAGATTAGAGATGAAAAGAAGAGTAAAAATACTAGTAATAGAAGTAGAATTTTGATAAAAATAGTTTTAAAAAATGTGATTCGCTGTTACAAGCTTTTGAGAGTTATTTCAAGTAAGGTAAAATATAGTTAGTAATTCCACATAACAATAAAGATATACTGTATTGAGGTCCTCGTTACAATGGCAGTAGTTAAAGATAGAGGAACAGTGTTGCTGATTCTCTTTCTTGCCACTGTCATAGGAGATAGCTGATACCATTAATTATGATGTAATATCAACTGTTCATTATTGTTAAAAATAATAAATTATATTTCATTTGTCAAATTCATCTTCCAATGAATTATAAATGTCTATAATTGAGATAAAATATTCTATTAACTAGTAGTTCTGTGAACATTAGACCTCACGCAGTATTCTCATCCACAAGTACCTAATGTCAATTGTTTTAAATGTTAACTAACTCAGTTCACGTTTGAATTTGTATTCCATATAATTCATCCAGTTCCGTGATAATCTTTCTATTCGATGAAAATTATTTTTTTATAATCAAAAATATTATAATTTCTCCAGCATTATTTAGCTCATTTATTTATTTTTGATCACCTATTAATTTAGTTTTTTCGAATGTGAGAATATTGATACTAATGGGCATGCCTAATAATACCAGGACTGCAAAACAAAATATTGAATCCAAAGACCTTAAAGCTGCGATTAGACCAGTTATTAACAAAATGTTAATAATAACTCAATCCTTATAGATCATATTAGATTGAACATAACTTAACATACACATGATGAAGATGTGTGTTTGTCAACTTCCGTTCAATCTAATAGAATCTATAAGGATTAAGTTATTAACATTTTGTTAATAATTTTTGTGTAAGCCCAGCTTCAATCTTTGATTGAAACTATAGACCTTATACAAATACAGTGATAGACTAACTTCTCCACACATCTGTGTAATCACTTGTCAGCTAATTCATGATGGATAATTCTATAGTCTGATTTTTACTCTAATATTGGCGTATGAAGGAGGCTCCTTTTTCCTATTATATTATCCTTGAAATGCAAAATTTACAAAAACCTTTTATATTACATCCTTGAAATGCAAAATTTACAAAAACCTTGTATATACGTCGACGCCCAATTTAAAAAAGGAACATACCTGTCAAATTTCATGAAAATCTATTACCGTGTTTCGCCGTAAATGCGCAACCTATAAACATTTAAACATTAAGAGAAATGCCAAACCGTCGACTTGAATCTTAGACATCACTTCGCTCGGTCAATTATATTTCATTTGTCAAATTTATCTTCCAATGATTTATAAATGTTTATAATTGAGATAAAATACTCTTTTTATATTTCTACATTGATGAAGATCGATCTGGCAACGTTGTAGAGCTAGAAAAGCAGAGCGCTATCAGCTTTGTGGGATGATAGACAAGGATAGCTACAACAATCTTTATCAAATACTGCCATTATAACGTGGAAATAACTATAACAGTTTATCCTTCATAGCATCCAATAATATTTACCTCTACAGAGTACATAACCGAGTTGGATCCTCTCAGTTGATAGCTCGATTATGGAGAAATACCTCCTAAAGAAAACTCAAGATTGTGGAATAAAATCCAGACCTTATCATTACCTTTCCCAAATTGCTCTAAAAGCAGTTTACTTCATATTATTTCGCCCTGGCTCTTCTATTTTGCGGTTGGAACAGCGAAATTCCTATAGTGATGTCCACGTTAAAATGGCAGTATTTGATTAACATTGGTGTTGCTATCCTTGTCCATCATCCGACAAAGCAGATAGCGCTATTCTTCTCTAGCTCAGCAACGTTGCCGGATCAATCTCCAACAATGTAGAGATTTAATTAATCAACAAAATATTGATTCTCAAATATTGAAATGTATTAATAAATCATTGGAATCTCATTGATGAATGAAATAAAATTGATCATTTTCAACAATAATGAACAGTTAATATTACATCAGATAAACCGGCATCAGCTACCTTCTAGTGGTAAGACAGAGAACTGGCAACTCTGTCCCCCTATCTTTCTCGACTGCCATTATAAAGTGGACCTCACGATGTTCACGTAGTTTAGTTTCGAACTGAAATTGAATTTACGTTTTTCCTGTGGTTGTACACCGGAGGAGTGTTTCAAGGAAAGATTGGTGCAGTAAATTCAATATGAGTTTTGGTGATCGTTTTGATGGCAACCTTGAATGACATTACAGGGTGGAGAAAATCAGTTTTAAGATGAGTAAGAATAGCGTTTATTTCTTGAAGAGAGAAGAGAGAATATGACCTCAATTTAACCTTTGCTAGTTCTTAGTCTCCAAAAAAATTGCAAGTCAATCTCTAGATTGATAATGGTGGTGGTCAATCGGAATATTTAATACAATAATCTGTACTTCATAATATTAAATTTTTTAAACTGACATAAGTCCCATATCAATAAAAAATTTAGGAACTCCGCCCCATCTATGCAAAGTTTGATTTTAGATTCCCAATTATCAGGCTTCAGATACAATTTAAACAAAAACTTCAAAGTGGAAAAGATTGAACATAAAAATCTCTACAATTAATGTTTAGTAACATATTCACCTAAAATTTAAAATAAGCTCGAAATTTGAGAAAATGTTATTATTTCAATTGCAAACTGTTGATTCTATTAAATCATTCACTATGAAGAGATAGCATACTTCGTGTGTTTCCACCCTTATTGTCCTGTCACCAGCTGGCTTGGATCTTTGAATAGTAGACTTGAGATGTGCGTGAACACTAGCGTCAGATGATGAATTTTCATAACGGCAAGGAAAGTTGTGTGAGTGCGCCACACCAGATTTTTTCTCTCCCTATCATTTTGATGATGTACTTATTGTATAAATAAATCAATAAAACTTGAATTAAAATAGTGATGATTCTCATGAAGAGGCGGAGTAGAGGAAAGACCTGTTCCACCTTATAATTAGTAAGAAATGAAGAAATATATAATAAATGTATCTAATGTTCATGTATGGAGAATGTAGCCATCATACAAGAAGAGAAACATTATTACGTAGAGTGTGAACTTGAAATCCCACTAGAAAATTCACAAGTAAGTAGAGATATGTTATCATGTAGAGTATTATGACCTAAGATCCTAGAGACTTTATCCAGACAGGCAAGTCTAATAAGAATATAGAATAACGATTTATATTGAGGTATAAGTTTTCATAATTTATAAATTTCGCACATTACTTTGTTAATAATATAATTGTTGCCTAGTAACCTTGAATCGATTTTTTCCAATCTCCCTCAAATAGCTATTAGCTAGAGAGATTTCAAAAATTTGTATAATGTTCATTTGGAATTGTATTTCAAATCAATAAATTGAAATCGAAACTAAGGAAATGAGAAATTATTGTCCAATCCTAATAAGAAAGCAGAAAAATTATGACCACGAATACAAAGAAAGAAAGTTGAGTAAAGAGAGGGGAAGCCTAACCACAAACTAACCAATGAGAGTGTAGCGATTTTGACGTCATGGCGACAGCCAATAGGAGTGCAGTAAGAAAGATTTCAGCCAATCACAAGCCAACCAATGTTAGAGCGGCGATTTTCTTGCAATTTACTCGTATATCATAATAGTATCCTGGAATAGCTCTTGAAAATAAAGTATAATTTGAACCTCAAGGTATTAAGTCAAGAGCAAATTTATTTATTTATTTATTATTTTTACTTTCCTTGCCCTATTACCATAGGTAAGGATAGTATTGCTTTCCAAAAAAATTTAAGGTACCCTAATTTCATGTTTTCTATACGTTTCATTACTTTCCTTGCCCTATCACCATAGGTAAGGAAAGTATTGCTTTCCAAAAAAATTTAAGGTACCCCAATTTCATGTTTTCTATACGTTTCAAGGTCCCCTGAGTCCAAAAACATGATTTTTGGGTGTTGGTCTGTGTGTGTAGGTGTGTGTGTGTGTGTCTGTGAACACGATAACTCCATTCCTAATTAACCGATTGACATAAAATTTTTAACTTAAGGTCCTTATATCATGAGGATCCGACAATAAGAAATTCAATAAAATTCAATTCAATGGCTAATAAACCATGTTTTTCACGGTTTTCTCGAAAATGGCTCTAACGATTTTCTTCAAATTCATACCCTAGATAGCTATTTATAAGCCCTATCAACTGGCATGAGTCTCATTTCTGGGAAAATTGCAGGAGCTCCATAATATTCTTGAGAAAAATGGCGGATATTCACTAAAAAACCATGTTATTCACGGTTTTCTCGAAAACAGCTCCAACGATTTTCTTCAAATTTATACCATGGATAGCTATTTATAAGCCCTATCAACTGACATGAGTCTCATTTCTGAGAAAGTTGCAGGAGCTCCGTAATATACTTGAGAAAAATGGCGGATAATCACTAAAAAAACCATGTTTTTCACGATTTTCTCAAAAATAACTTGACCGATTTTTTTCAAATTCATACCCTGTATAGTTATTTATCAGCTCTATCAACTGGTATGAGTCTCCTTTCTGGGAAACTAATGGGGTCCACCCCATCCTTGAGAAATGGACTTTGTAAACTCCTCGTGCATGAGGTAGGTAGGTAGAGCAGTTTATAAAAATAACACATAGTCGAGATATTTCATCTGTAGAACAGCTGTTTCGACGACTTTCAAAAAATTATCGAATTTCACAATTTACACAAAGGAAAGAGTACTCTGAAAACAATATTATATATACACATATTCAGTAGTCTGATCGTAGTTTCAAATATGTTGCCGCCAATCGTCATTATGTTATTCCCCTAAATTATTCTCGTTCTAAAATAACCGATGAGCAAGGAATTCTTGTTCAATGAGCAAGGAAAGTTGTGTGAGTACACCAGATTTCTTAGTATAAAGAGCCAGCTCTCTATATATAATGTTTATCAGTATCAGCTATCAATGCAGCTAGTAATTTTATATGAAAAAGATCGGAAATGAATTTACTCTTCAATAACGGAGACCAAAACAACACTCAAAGGTCTTTCTTGATTTCTTCTATAATGTAACAGACTATCAGCTATTAAAATAGCTGGTACTCCATCAAAATATATATTCAAGAATGAATATTATACACTCTTGAAACCTGAACTCATTACCACAGATCTAAACCTTTTTATAATATGAAATCACAGAATCTACTCTATATGACAGTACACAGTACTTTACAACAGTAAACCACAATATATTCCAACTGCAAACTCTTCTATTTGGTCCATGGTCTTTGCACACAGACTATCACATCACGTGGTCTGTTTTCTATCCTTCATCCTGCATTCATCCATTTCCGCTTCATGGTCTGCTAACTAAAAACAACCAACAATTACCCTTGTATTCATCATTCTTCCTCACTCACTCTCTCTCTCTCTCTCTCTCACAAACACACACACACACACTTAACTTTCTTCTCTCTCTATCTTCTCACTCACTGTTTCTATTATTCTCAATCACGCTCTCACGCTCTCTTTCTCACTCTACCATTCTTTTTCTTCTGTCTCTCTCCGTATTACTCACATTCTCCTCTCTGTCATCTCTCTCTCACACACACTTAAACTTCATTCTCACTCACTGTTTCTCTTACTCTCAATCGCACCATCTCTCTCACGCTCTCTTTCTCACTCTACCATTCTCTCTCTTCTATCTCCCTCCGTGTCACTCACATTCTCCTCTCTCTCTCTCATCTCCTATCCTATTCTCTCTCAATTTCATGAATATTATATATTACTATATTGAGATTTTCTCATTCTTGCGTTATTGTTGCATGAGATTTGATTATGTTATTTATATATAATTCAAGGAATGCTCACATGGGATTTGGAAATGTAATAGTATATTTCGCACCTAGGGCCGAAAATGAGACTTTTCCGGCTCGAAATTGGTTTTCAAGTCCGAGGCCGTAGGCCGAGGACTAGAAAAGATTGAGAGCCGGAAATACATTTTTGCCCATGGTGCGAACGCTATTTTTCGCCACACATAAAAATAAAACAATATCCATATATGAGAATTATTGTTTATTAGCCACTTCCAAAAACAAAACTGGGAGGTTATAGCTCTAGCAAATCTGAGGTTATCTGAATATCAGGAAATTATCCAAGTACCTATTTAAATTTTTTATTCTGATTTGTCTAAATAACCTACAAAATTATGTTTTAATGTGGGAGGTTGAGTTTATACATTTTTATTCTTTCAAATGACAATAAGATGATATTTATAAAGATATAAAAATATTTATAAGATGAATTATAAATGTTTTGATTCTTGATTAATGAACACAAACAATGAAAAGTTTTTTGATCAGCTGTTTTAGCACACTTGAAATTTGGCCAATCTGAATGTCAACGGAAGTTTAGGTTAGAAGCTCTATCCTACTCTGAAAATCGAATTTGAATAGTTTATAATATATATCTTATCTGTATTTCATTCATCCAAATGAAATGATAGTATATTAATGCAGAATACTTTATTCAATTTTAGAAGCATAAACTGATTCCATTTATCCACCAGGTTTCGTGATAAACGCAGTACTAGGAGGTTTGAGGTTAGATTCTATTATACTCTGAAAATTGAATTTGAATAGTTTATAATATCTCATTTGTATTTCATTCATCCAAATAAAATGATAGTATCTTATTGCAAAATACTTTATTCAATCCTAGACGCATAAACTGATTCCGTTTCATAAACTATTTTGTAAACACGTTCCACATCAATTCAGAATCAGCTGACTTCAAGGTTATTTTACAGCCCTAGGGCCGTAAAAATTTTTTCGCCCCACTTGGATGTAATGAGCTGGTTTTCGTGCGTCATATCTATTATAGGCCGAAAGTGATTGTTTTCTGACCAGGCCGGTAAAATTTTTACGGCCCTAGGGCTGTAAAATAACCTGAAGTCAGCTGATTCTGATTTGATGTGAACGTGTTTACAAAATAATTTATGAAACGGAATCAGTTTATGCTTCTAGAATTGAATAAAGTATTTGGCAATAAGATACTATCATTCTATTTGGATAAATGAAATACAAATAAGATATTATAAACTATTCAAATTCAATTTTCAGAGTATAATAGAATCTAACCTCAAACCTCCTAGTAAAGCGTTTATCACGGAACATGGTTGATAAATGGAATCATTTTATGCTTCTAGAATTCAATAAAGTATTCTGTAATAATATATAGGCCTTCTATCATTTTATTTAAATGAATAAAATACAGATAAGATATATATTATCAACTATTCAAATAATTCCATTTTCAGAGAAGGATAGAACTTCTAACCTAAACTTCCATTGACATTCAGATCACATCAAATTTGCCAAATTGAAGTGTGCTAAAACAGCTGATCAAAAACTTTTTCAAGTGTGATAAACCAGCTGATCAGAAACTTTTCATTATTTGTGTTTATCATTCAATAATTAAAACATTTATAATAATATCATCTTATTGTCATTTGGAAGAATAAAAAGTATAAACTCAACCTCTTACATAATTGAACATAATCATTTAGGTTATTTAGACAAATCAGAATAAAAAATAAAAATACTTGGACAATTTCTTGATATTCAGATTACCTCAGATTTGCTAGAGCTATGACCTTCCACTTTTGCTTCGGAAGTGCTTATAATAGACAACGAGAATAATTATTATTCTCATATATATATTGTTTATTTTTCTGTGTGGCGAAAAATAACGTTCTCACCATGGGCAAAAATGTTTTTCCGGCTCTCAATCTTTTCTAGTCCTCGGCCTACGGCCTCGGACTTGAAAACCGACTTCGAGCCAGAAAAGTCTCATTTTCGGCCCTAGGTGCGAAATATACTATACCGGCCTGGTCGGAAAACAATCATTTTCGGCCAAGTGGGGCGAAAAATAAAGTTGTTTGGAGTTGGAGTTTGAAGTTATTCACATTATTAATCGATACCATGCAAATCAGAAATGAAATACATGAGTGGTATTAATTAATAATATGAATATCTTCTAAACGGTTTGAGATATCTATGTGCGGTTTTCGCCATTCACTTTTTCTTGAAATTCTTCATCGAATTCATGTATTGCATGACCACCTTCCTCTTTACAAGATTAGGTTGCATTCAAAATGGCGAATCCAAGATGGCAGACCAGATTTTTAAAATCATAGTGAAGTAGTATTTTTAATTTGAGTAGGATCCCCAATCACACCCACCTTGGAATCACATTTTTTATGAGATACTAAGCCGTTCTCATACTTTTTTCTCTCCTTTCTGCTTTGAATAGTATAGATTAATAATGTGAATATATTCAAAACGGTTTGAGATATCGATATGCGGTTTTCGTCATTCATTTTTTCTTAAAATTCCGTATCGAAATCATGACCACCTTCCTATTTAAAAAATTAAGTTGCATTCAAAATGGCGAATCTAAGATGGCAGACCAGATTTTTAAAGTAATAGTAAAGTAGTTTTTTTTTTCAATTTGAGTAGGATCCCCAATCACACCCACCTTGGAATCACATTTTTTTATGAGATACTAAACCGTTCTTATACTTTTTTCTCTCCTTTCTGCTTTGAACAGTATTGATTGATAATGTGAATATCTTCTAAACGGTTTGAGATACCGATATGCGGTTTTCGCCATTCTTTTTTTCTTAAAATTTTGTATCGAAATCATGTGTCGCATGACCACTTTCCTATCTAAAAAAATGGAGTTGCATTAAAAATTGCGGATCCAAGATGGCGGACCAAATTTTTAAAGTAATAGTGGAGTAGTTTTTACTTTTACTAGCCCTATTATCATAGGTAAGAAAAGTATTGCTTTCCGAAAAAAATTAAGGTACCCCAACTTCTAAATTTCTATACGTTTCAAGGTCCCCTGAGTCCAAAAAAGTGGTTTGTGTGTGTGTGTGTGTGTGTGTGTGTGTGTGTGTGTGTGTGTGTGGTGTGTGTGTGTGTGTGTGTGTGTGTTGTGTGTGTGTGTGTGTGTATGAGTGTATGTGCGTCTGTGTACACGATATCTCATCTCCCAATTAACGGAATGACTTGAAATTTGGAACTCAAGGTCCTTACACTATAAGGATCCGACACCAACATTCTCGATCAAATGCAATTCAAGATGGCGGCTAAAATGGCGAAAATGTTGTCAAAAAAAGGGTTTTTCGCGATTTTCTCGAAAACAGCACCAACGATTTTGATCAAATTCATACCTAGAATAGTCATTGATAAGCTATATCAACTGCCACAAGTCACATAATTATCTGTAAAAATTTCAGGAGCTCCGCCCCATCTAAGCAAAGTTTGATTTTAGATTTCCAATTATCAGGTCTCAGATATAATTTAAACGAAGAATTCCGAGTGGAAAGATTGAGCATAAAAATCTCTTCAATCAATGTCCAGTTACATGTTCACTTAAAATTGAAATTTGAGAAAATATGATTATTAAATTGCAAACTGTTGGCAACTGTTGATTCTATTAAAACATTCACTATGAAGAGATAGCAGATCTCGTGTGTATCCAGCGTTATTGTCCTGTCACCAGCTGGCTCAGATCTTTGAATAGTAGACTTGAGATGCGCGGGAACACTAGCGTCAGGTGATAAATTTTCATAACGGCAAGGAAAGTTGTGTGAGTGCGCCACACCATTTTTTTTCAATTTGTGTACACCCTCCGTCAAATTATCTTTGTTTATGAGATATTAAGCCGTTCTCGGACTTTTCACCCATTCTGTATAGGTACTCTATACAACCTATAATAAACTTCCTGCTAACCACAATCCGCTATATCCTGTAACAATTGAAATCAATCCTATTGAACAATAGGCATCTTTCCTACATCCTGTATTTAAAATGTAACAATGCTGTCACCATGTAGCATGGCATCATAGAATCCAGGGGATTCAAGGTTTTTGTTTTCAGGTGGAAAATCAAGGTCTATTCCAAGGTCTTATAAAGATTTATAGTGAGGTCCACGTTAAAATGGCAATGAATAAAATAGAAGAACAGCGTTCCCGATTCTCTGCCTTGACACTGCCTTCTATAGATGATAGCTGATACCAGTACATTTTGATGTAATATTATTGTATTAATATTATTCCCTTGTTATCTATGTGTATACGTGTTATTCCCTTTCGTAGTAGTTCCTTATTCTTTATTGATTCATACAATAAGTACATTATAAAAATGATAGGAGAGGAAAAATAAGGTAACCTTGTGGTAACCTAAGGTAACCTCCTCTCTCAAATTTAGATGAGGTAACAATAGGTCAAGTCTTGTAGTTCTTCAATTCACAAAATTTTCAGTCCTCAAGTATTTTCACATATAACATTCAAGTATATTAACTTCTCATTCTTGTTTAAAATAACCAATTAAGTTTTATTCGTCAATAAATTATATTTTTCAATGATTTAATATCAAATTTTCATAATTAAGATTGAATATTTTGTTAATTGATTACATTTAGTTATCTGTCAACGTTGTAGAGCTAGAAAGGGATAGCGCTATCTGATTTGTCGAATGATAGACAATATAAAACGTGGACCTCTCTATAAGAGCGATGAGTGAGCCTGAAAGTGAGATAGAAACACAGGTTTCATGGTGTGACCTTTGTAAATAATGTTTTTGTCATAGTCATTCAATCTCAGCTGTTTTCCATGCATGAAATTAAGCCGGTAAACAGCTGATTGCAGAACAAGAAAACATGTTATTTTCATTACAGCATACTACACTGTAAAGAGATCATATGTTCTCTTTACAGTCGAGTATGTTAGGACTCTACTGAGTCCTAATAACATCTGAGTAATTGATATACTAACTCAAATAATTAAAGAACTCATTTAAGGAGTTTCAAGTTATAAGAACTCATCTGAAATCTTTTAATTCAGGCCTTTATTATTTTATTTGAGCTCGAAGGGTCTGTCTGCTATGAACTAGGTGCTACAGGCTAGGTCATGTTTATAGAATAGGCGATAAGACACAGCCCGACAGTTACCGCCCTATAGCCATTGTCCTATTATTGGTAAGATTATGAATCTGTTATTGATCAAATGTATGCACACTTTGATTGTAATAATATTCTATATTGTCATCAGTATGCTTACAGGCCTGCTCATATACAATAATGGCTGTCGAGACTATTATAAATAGGATCTTAGAGTCTTTGAAGACAGATTGATTACAGGTGTAGGCTTATTAGACTTGCGAAAAGCATTTGACTGTATCTCTCATAGTATCTTGAAAACGAAATTGCAGTTTTATGGAATTGTTGGAAAGGAACTAGATCTGATTGAATCATATTGAATAGGAAACAAGTTGTAATTGTTAAATAGAAAATCGGAAAGTTTGGATGTGAAATCAGGCGTTCCTCAAGGTTCAATCCTTGGACCCTTTCTTTCCTAATATTTATTAATGACATTCACTGTGGTGTGATCCCATTAGGCTTGCCTATACTGTATGCAAACGATACTACATTAATGTGCTCTCATGAGAATATGTCAGATGTTAAGACAAAGCTATTAGAATGTATACAAGTATCAAAAACCTGGCTTGAAGCGAATAAACTTGTAATTAATGATGATAAGACAGATCTAATATATTTCTCACTGAATAATGGAAATCAAGCTGTTAAGCTTCTAGGTCTTTATATTGATAGTAAATTAACATGGAGGGAGCAAGTGAATATGTTGTGCAGAAAACTGTCTAGAGTGACATATCTTTTGAGAAAATTGAAATACTGTGTAAGTTCAGATGTACTTTTAACAGCCTATTTGGTCTATTTCACTCCTTGTTAGCATATGAAGTTATACTCTGGGGAAATAGTAGCACTGCCAAAGGTACTCATTCTTCAAAAGAAAGTAATAAGAATTATTGACAATCTTCAGCCAAGGAATCATGTAGAGACAGTTTTGTAAAATTTCAAATCATGACAGTGCCAACATTATACATCTATAACAATTTAATGCAAGTAAAAAATAATCTCTATAAGTATGACAGTATTGGACACTCATATAACACTAGAAATCGATCAGATCTTGCTATTCCTCAAATTAGATTATCAAAAACTCACAAGAGTCATCTTATCAGAGACGACTGATGTTCAATAAACTTCCTCATGGGTGCGGAATCTGCCGGAAAAATCTTTTAAACATGTTTTAAAAAGATGTTAAAGAACCACCCTTTTTATAATATAAATGAATACCTAGTATCTGACACAAATACAATCAAAAATAATAATCTCTAAAGAATAGACTGTATTTCATTATAGGTATTATTATAGTAGTATTATATCATTTATTGTATTATAGATATTTAATTATGTATACATAGTATTTTTAAAAAACTGACTGTATTTTGACGTAGCCTATTGCAATTAAGTTTGTTTAACGGCAATAAAAATATTCTTCTTCTTCTTATTCTTATTCTTAGTCAAAGTCGATCCATTGTTCGATTTTTATCAATAAAGAATAATAATATGAAAAAAGAGCTCTAAGGTCAGGTTTCATCAGGATAACTTGAATGACATAAGACAGTTGTAAAAACAAAAAACAATTTTTCTCTTTACATCACGATCCTCCATACATCGACTCTCCACTCATTCTGTACCCTATTTCGATCCCCTCTTTAGGGAAAAAATAACTGAACAACAGAAAGTGAAACGAAGGACAGAAAGTTCAAGAGAGGGAGCGGAAGTACGATACTCTAATGTTACTGTTTTAATGGAAGTAACCTTTACAACTGGTGCTCTGGTGTATTATGCTTTCCTACACATCAATTGCTCAAACTGTAGCAGTTGGATGAAGGTTGTCTCAAATGTCGACTGTTTTTTATTTCCTCGTCATCATTATTAAGGAGAAAAAATCAATTTGATTTTCATTACAAGCTGATTTTCATTACAAGCTGATTTTCAACATTATAAAGATGAAGGCTTGAGAGTATAGAACGTCTTATAAATCTATCTTATTAGTCTACATTAAGCGAGCAATTTCTGTATTTATATATCTGGTTATTTTTATATATCTGGTTATTTTCATATCTGGCTATTTTTATATCTGGTTATTTCATGTTTAACGGATCTCGAAAACGGCTCTAACGATTTTCACGAAAATTTGGAACATATTGAGTTTATGATATAAAGATTCGATTGTACTAGGTCTAATCCTTGTGAAAACTCGCTGAACGACATTAAAAGGATAATTCATCCTTGGCTGAAACAGCTGTGGATATTAAAAAAGTGAGTATGTGAAAAATCAAAATATCGCATCCCCGAAATTCATAAGATGACATAATTATAGCCAGCTGTGAAATATAAACACGATCATTTTAGAGAATTGTGTTCTGTTTATCAATAAATAAAAAAAACGAGCGAAGCTCGGTGCCCCAATATTTGATGCTGAATAAGAACGTTTACCGATAACGGAATTGAACAATAAAAATTATGTAATTCACTGGATATGAAGAGACAAGCTTGTTCATTTTCCATTCATCAGATTAAAATATCAAAAACATTTCAATATTGGGAAGAAAAAAACAGGCGCTAGCTCGAAACGGCTTCTCTTCCTAGATTTATTGAATTTCATCAGGATATTGTCATAGGTTATCCATATTGTCATTAGTTATTTCATAGATTATTCATATTGTCATTAGTTATTTCATAGGTTCTTCATATTGTCATTAGTTATTTCATTTGTTTCAAAAAAATGAAGCTAAAATTCGAGTTTGAACCATCAGCTGTATAAATTGAAACACATTCTATTAGATGCAACCACATATTATTATTAATTTATCAAACGGGTTTTAGACAAACCAACTTTGGAGAAAGCGATCCTAACAATGTTAGAAAAGTTAAAAAAATAATTAGTTACTGGAAAACTGCAATAATTGACCGAGCGAAGTGAGGTCTAAAATATTATTCAAGTCGACAGTTTGGCATTTCTCTTCATGTTTATATGTTTAAATTTTTATATGTTCCGAATTTACGGCGGAACGCAGCAATAGATTTTCATGAAATCTAACAGGTATGTTCCTTTTTGAACACAGCTTCGTCGATGTCAATAACCGAATTCGCAAAGTCTCCAGAATGGCAGACAGCACCAAAATAATTATCATTTAATTACTATGGATTACAAGCAATTGAGTAATATATTATCCCTTTATTCCTTCCATCAAATGAATAAGAAGTATTGCAACTCTACAACTGTGAATATACCTTAGCTTCTTCATAAAAAATCTGGTTTGGTACACTCACTCACACAACTTTCCTTGCTCATACGATCAGACTTTTATATATGTGTATATATCATTGTTTTCAGAGTACTTTTTCCTTTGTGTAAATTGTGAAACTCGATGATTTTTTTTAGTCGTCATTGTTTTAAAGTCGTCAAAACAGCTGTTCTACACATGAAATATCTCGACTATGTGTTATTTTTATGAACTGTTCTACCTACCTACCTCATGCACGAGAAGGAGGTTACATTTCTCAAGGATGGGGTGGACCCCCCATTAGTTTCCCAGAAAGGAGACTCATGCCAGTTAATAGAGCTGATAAATAACTATACAGAATATGAATTTGAAAAAAAATCGGTCTAGTTATTTTAAGAAAATCGTGAAAAACATGGTTTTTTTAGTAATCATCCACCATTTTTCTCAAGTATATTACGGAGCTCCTGCAATTTTCTCAGAAATGGGACTCATGTCAGTTGATAGGGCTTATAAATAGCTATCAATGGTATAAATTTGGAGAAAATCGTTAAAGCCGTTTTCGAGAAAACCATGAAATACATGGGTTTTTAGTAACTATCCGCCATTCTGAATTCAATTTCATTGAATTTCTTATTGTCGGATCCTCATGCTACAAGGACCTTAAGTTTAAAATTTCAAGTCAATCGGTTGATTAGGAATGGAGTTATCGTGTTCACAGACATACACACATACACACATACACACAAACACACACACACACACACACACACACACACACACAAACACACACAGACCAACACCCAAAAATCATGTTTTTGGACTTAGAGGACCTTGAAACGTATAGAAAACTTGAAATTAGGGTACCTTAATTTTTGGAAAGCAATACTTTCCTTACCTATAGTCACTTGCTCAAAACGTCTTCTCTTCCTAGATTTATTGAATTTCATCAGATTATTGTCATAGGTTATCCATATTGTCAAAAAAATGAAGCTAAAATTCGAGTTTGAGCCATCAGCTGTATAGATTGAAACGCATTATAGGTAGACGCAACAACATATTAAACAAACGGGTTTTAGAGAAAGCGATCCCAACAATGTTAGAAAAGTTTAAAAAATAATTAGTTACTGGAAAACTGCAATAATTGACCGAGGAAGTGAGGTCTAAAATATTATTCAAGTCGACAGTTTGGCATTTCTCTTCATGTTTATATGTTTAAATGTTTATATTCATGTTTATATGTTCCGAATTCACAGCGGAACGCAGCAATAGATTTTCATGAAATCTAACAGGTATGTTCCTTTTTGAACACAGCTTCGTCGATGTCAATAACCGAATTTGCAAAGTTTTCAGAATGGCAGACAGCACCAAAAGAATTATCATTCAATTACTATGGATTACAAGCAATTGAGTAATATCTTATCCCTTTATTCCTTCCATCAAATAATGAATAAGAAGTATTGCAACTCTACAACTGTGAATATACCTTAGCTTCTTCATAAAAAATCTGGTGTGGTACACTCACACAACTTCCTTGCTCATACGATCAGACTTTTGTATATGTGTATATATAATTGTTTTCAGAGTACTTTTCCTTTGTGTAAATTGTGAAATTCGATGATTTTTTTTTAGTCTTCATTGTTTTAAAGTCGTCAAAACAGCTGTTCTACAGATGAAATATCTCGACTATGTGTTATTTTTATGAACTGCTCTACCTACCTACCTCATGCACGAGAAGGAGGTTACAAAGTCCATTTCTCAAGGATGGGGTGGACCTCCATTAGTTTCCCAGAAAGGAGACTCATGCCAGTTAATAGAGCTGATAAATAACTATACAGAGTATGAATTTGAAAAAAATCGGTCTAGTTATTTTAAGAAAATCGTGAAAAACATGGTTTTTTTAGTAATCATCCGCCATTTTTCTCAAGTATATTACGGAGCTCCTGCAATTTTCTCAGAAATGGGACTCATGCCAGTTAATAGGGCTTATTAATAGCTATCCATGGTATGAATTTAAAGAAAATCGTTACAGCTGTTTTCGAGAAAACCGTGAATAACATTTTTTTTTAGTGATTATCCGCCATTTTTCAAAAGAATATTACGGAGCTCCTGCAATTTTCTCAGAAATGTGACTCATGTCAGTTGATAGGGCTTATAAATAGCTATCCATGGTATAAATTTGAAGAAAATCGTTAGAGCCGTTTTCGAGAAAACCGTGAAAAACATAGTTTTTTAGTAATTATCCGCCATTTTTTCCGCTATTTTGAATTCAATTTTATTGAATTTCTTATTGTCAGATCCTCATGGTATAAGGACCTTAAGTTTGAAATTTCAAGTCAATCGGTTGATTAGGAATGGAGTTATCGTGTTCACAGACATACATACATACACACACACATACACACACACACACACACACACACACACACACACACACACACACACACACACACACACACACACACACACACACACACACACACACACACACAGACCAACACCCAAAAATCATGTTTTTGGACTCAGGGGACCTTGAAACGTATAGAAAACTTGAAATTAGGGTACCTTAATTTTTTTGGAAAGCAATACTTTCCTTACCTATGGTAGTAGGCAAGGAAAGTAAAAAACGCTAGAGAACTGAAATCTTCACATCGACCTGAATATTGTTATATATTGTTATTGTTGTCGACCTGTTATATATTAGGAATATATAGTCAATTATGAGGAGAATAAGACAAGGAAGTAGAGAATGTAGGAGCACAGAGGAAAGAAGCACTACTGGTATGCTTATTGCTTGGTAGGAGTATGGAATCTCAATGTATATTCTACTTTCTCTGTTTATTGGGGGACAAGCATTATAAGGTATAAAATATGGTATATATTGTTGGATACTGTACTAATTAAAAGTCATGTTAATACAAGTTGTGTGCTTTGTTTATTTATAACAAAAGTGTCTACTAAATTTGATGGTCTAAAGTCTTCACGAATGTTCTTGATTACAGAAATTTTCATACATCCATCATTCATGGAAGACGTTTTCTAAGATAATTTTCTCTCGTTAAGCCCGGTTGCACAAGAGCCGGTTAAATTTTAATCGTGATTAATGTCACGAGAACCAATCAGAGAGCCCTTTTTTCAAAAAGGGGAGCCAAAAAGAGAAGCTTCTGCTTTGTGGAAGATTTTTGGCTTCCCTTTTTCGAAGAAAAGCTTTTCTGATTGGTTCTCGTAAATTTAATCACGATTAAAATTTAACCGGCTTTTGTGGAAGATTTTTGGCTTCCCTTTTTCGAAGAAAAGCTTCTCTGATTGGTTCTCGTAAATTTAATCACGATTAAAATTTAACCGGCTTTTGTGCAACCGGGCCTAACGAGAGAAAATTATCTTAGAAAACGTCTTCCATGAATGATGGATGTATGAAAATTTCTGTAATCAAAAACATTCGTGGAGACTTTAGACCATCAAATTTAGTAGACAACTGAATTTGAAATTAATATGTTCAGTGACTTATTCAACATTTTAGACGAATTTATAAAACTGAAAAAAGTTGTAAATAAATAATATTGTTATTGTCGAGCCTACGAAGGTTAAGTTATCAACACATTACTATGCTCTTGTATGAGAAGCTCTTATTATTACATTTGGGAGGATGAGCTATTGTAAATAATAATATTATTATTAAAAGGATAACCAATGCTAAAAACTTTTTTTGAAAAGATAAGAAGGTGGTGAAATCAAGAAAGATTCTCACAAATAATTGAAATTATTTTTTCCTACAGTTACGTTGAAAAGTGGCCATTGCTGCACTGATTACAGAACGCAAAGAATCACTTTTCCGCTCTAGTGCGGGAAAAATTTTTCTGCACTCCAGATTTGCAACATGGCAACGCAAAATACTTGATAGGTTATATGGAGCAACAGTGCAGCAAAATCAAAATGAAGTTGGTAACAGTGACTGCTGTGGCTGCTATAGTGAGCAGAGGTGCAACCAAGCACAACGCGCTAATTATTATTCATTATATATTATAACCAACGACAACGAGGACTTTAGGATTTTAGGATTAAGGTTTTTATCAATAATAAAATTACACAGAAAAACATTTGATGCATTTCAGGCAATTTTACCCATAATTACCCACTTTTCATATTCAATGGTAACTGTAGGAAAAACTTAATGTGAAATACGTGCGCAAAGTTCCTCTGCTGCACTCAAGAAACCATTCCGCCCTCGCCTACGGCTCGGGCGTAAACGTTTCTTTCGGTGCAGCAAACTGTCACTTTGCGCACTAGTTGCACAAATAACTATTCCAATTGTCAAACGTTCTCGGAAGAACGTATTACGACGCTCCATGATTCTGAGAGAAGTGATATTCAAAAGAGAAACAAATCTTCGCGATGTTTCCAATTTTATAATAAAAGTCAAATTTCCTTTTAATCCTTCAACCCTGAAGGTTTTTTAGTACTACTAGGATATCGGGAATGATATTCTACATCCAATTCTGACGTTGAATTGGAAATTTAGGAAAGTTGCAATTCTACACGATTTGGCAACCCTGTAATTTCTTCGGATGGAGGGCCAAGTCTCAACTTATTTTACATAAACTATAAATTGAATTTGAATTTGATATCAAAAATGTTGTTTAGAACAAGTTAAATGATTATCAATTTCTAAAGAACTATAGTTCAATGTCGTTGAAATGAAATAAATGGTGATTATGATGCAAAGCTGTTGTATCCAATTTGCAACCTCAATTACTCAATGTCTAAATGTATCGTCATAGAATAGAACAATCTTAGAGCGTGTAAGTTTTCTCTGGTATCGTATAGGTTACAGAAATAAAACGTGCATCAATGATGTAAGACAGCGAGAGTCTTCTGATTGGATTAATTAGTGTCCAATCAGGCGTGAGAACTGATAAAACACGAATGAGAAGAAACTGTTCCTCAGTTTGTGATGTAATTGAAAGCTATTACAATCCTAATTGAAGTTAAGTCATGAATGCTCCATTATTTTAATCGTGAAAGAGTTGATTGATTGAATTCTTGATTTTTTCAAATCCATTTATCAAGAGAAATTTAGCAAATGTTTTTTAATAAATTAAAAAACATTCATAAATAACATTATTACAAGATATTTAAGCCTTTGTTATAATCATATAACAAGTACATCATCAAAATAATAGTGAAAGGAAAGATAAGGTAGCCTTGTGCTATTCCTCTCCCAAATTCATATATAAGGTTCCATTATTCTTAGTCCGAAAATCATAGTCCGAAATATGATTTTCGACTCTTCATAAAAAAATTATATTTCGACTCTTTCATAGTCCGAAATAGGTATATGGATGTATTAAACAAGTATAAGTACGGTTACAGACGGATTGAATAGAAATCTATTTAATTTTCTACTATTTCCAATATGAAAACATTTAATTGATTTCTATATTGAAGATACAGTACAGTAGTATAAAATGTGTACTGTCATAGCCACCTCTAATACAAGGCCCCGGCCTACGATATCGCAACGTCGCAGCGTAGGCCTAGAATCTAATACATGATTGGTGAAAAAGATTTGGAAATTCTGGTATTTACCAGATGATCTTCTTCACCAATCATGTATTAGATTCTAGGCCTACACTGCGACGTTGCAATATCGTAGGCCTGGGCCTTGTATTAGAGGTGCCTATGGTACTGTTCACTCTATGGAGCTGGACGAACCATGAATAATATCAATAAAGGTTGTGAAATACTGTATTAAGTAGTTTCCACTCCATGGAACAAGATTGATAAAGATTTATCAAAATGGAGATAAACCAAGAATATTATTATTAATAGAGGTTTTAAAATATTGTGTACTTTTCACTTTATGGAACAAGATGAATGAAGGTTTTTCAAAAGAGAAATTTGAGTTGAATACTCGTAAATTTCACTGGAACTTAGTATCTTACATCCTGTTTACTAAATGTTTTGCCAGTTATGAATTTTTATATTATTATCTATCTGATTATAACCTACAATTTTTCAACCCAAGATTTATTTCCACTAAAACCTGATACTCTATCCTTACAAAGTATCATCAAGCTTGCAGCTACAACTTTAATCTTTAAAACTCAAGACTCTGTCTTGTCTCTATTCAAGACATTTCAATTGGACTCCGCTCTATTCAAGAAGTGATATCAAATTACTCCTTGATCCCGTTTTCACACCCGAGCGAAAGACGTTGTAAAGTGCATGAAGATGTGAAGGAGACTAAAGGTGAAAAGTATCAGATAACATTGAGATCATGCGCTCCCATGTGCGTGAGTAAGTGTGTATGTGAATACACTAACATATAGTGAGGTCCACGTTATAATGACAGTGTTTGATTAGCGATGTTACTGCTATCCTTGTTTATCATTCAACAAAGCTGATAGCACTATCTCTTTCTCGCTTTGCTCTGTTGCCAGATCGTCTTCTAACAATGTAGAATTGATAATAAAATAACAAAATATTGCATCTTAATAAATTATGAAAATACATTATGAAATTATTGAAAAATATAATTTCTTGCTTAATAAAATATAATTGATTATTTTGAACGAGAGTGAACAGTTAATATTACATCAATAAACCTGTATCTGCACAGTCTATTGAAGGCATTGACAAGACAGAAGTTCGGCAACGTTTTTCTCCTATCTTTCTCCACTGCCATTATAACCTGGACCTCACTATAGAATAAAACAATCTCAAGTTCTCTCTGACACAAGGTGCAGTTTGCTTGAAAATATTACATCATGTATGAGAGACGAAGTAGGCAATACTATTTCATGTACATAATTAATTGGAGAATGAGAAGAAAAGAAGGAAATGAAGAAAAGAAGTCGGGAAAATGCGGAAACAAGGAGGAGAAGAAGGTGAAGAACTAGGAGAAGAAGGAGGAAGAGTAGAAGGAAGAGGTAGAGTGGAAGGAAGAGAAAGAGGAGAGAGAGAGAGTAAGAGAAGGAAAAGGAAGAGGAAGAGGACATAGTGGTGAAAGTGGTGAAGAGGAGAGGGAGGGAAAGGAGAAGAATAGGATAAGTAGCAGGAGAAGGAGGAGGAGGAGAAGAAGTAGCAGGAGGAGGAGGAGAAGAAGGTGAAGGTAGAGAAGGATGAGAAGGAGGAGGAGAGGGAGGATGAAGAAAAGGAGAAGAAGTAGGAGGAATAGGAGGGATAACAGGAGAAGGAGATGGAGGAGAAGGAAAAGGAGGAGGAGGAGTGGTAGGAGAAGGTGGAGAAGGAGGTAAAGGAGAAGGAAAAGGAGGAGGAGGAGTGGAAGGAGAAGGTGGAGAAGGAGGAGGAGAAGAAGGATGAGAATGATGGGAAGGAGTAGAAGGAGGAGGAAGAGAAGGAGAAGGTGGAGAAGAATGAGAAGAAGGAGAAGTAGCAGAAGGAGGAGGAAGAGGAGGAGGAGGAGGAGAGAAGGAGAGGAAGGAGAAGGTGGAAATGATGATGAGGATGAGAAGGAGGAGAAGAATGAGAAGGAGAAAGAGTAGAAGATGGGGAAAGAGAGGAAAGAGGAGAGAGAGTAGGAGTAGGAGAAGAAGTAGAAAGAGTAGAAGACTGAGAAAGAGAGGAAAGAGGAGAGAGAGTAGGAGTAGGAGAAGAAGGAGAAAGAGTAGAAGACTGAGAAAGAGAGGAAAGAGGAGAGTGAGTAGGAGAAGGAGTAGAAGGAGAAAGAGGGAAGAGAAGGAGGAGGAGGAAAAAGTGGAGAAGAATGAGAAGGAGAAGGAGTAGCAGGAAGAGGAGAAGTGAGAGGAGAAGAAGAAGGTAGAGAATGAGAGGGATGAGAAGGAGGAGGAGAGGAAGGAGAAGGAGAAGGCGGTGAAGAGGGAGAAGGAGGTGGATGAGTAAAAGAAAACGAAAAGCAGAATAAATATGATGAGATAAGATTGCGTGTAAGGCTAAACGAGAAAAGAAGACGAACATAAAATGAATTAGTAAACATCTGCCAAATACAAAAAGTTGAAGATAAAAACACGTTTGGCGGGGCACACACCGATTAGTTTAGTCACCGTTTAGTCACAATACTCCACATAGTTGCTCATGTAGACATGTCTAATTGCAATGACTAATCGGTGTGAGTTGCGTCATAAGCAGCAATGTGAAGTATTGTGACTAAACGTGTCTAGTCTTGTCTCGACTAATCGGTGTGTGCCCCGCCAAGCGTGTTTTTATCTTCAACTATTTGTTTTTGGCAGATGTTTACTAATTCATTTTATGTTTTCAAATTAAAAAAAATTGATCAATTTATATTAATTTAGATTATCAAAATTCATATTATTACTTAATCAATTCACTTACATTCAAGTGACCGTCTGTAGAGAATGAGCGTTGGAGCAGTTGAAGCATGCTTGATTCGACGTCGGATTTGTCTGTAGGACTTTTGCAGAGGTGAAAACATTATTCCAATTTTTATCACTGATTTTCACTAAATATTTCATCACTCATTTCCCATATTCACTTCAACACAACACATACTACTATCCACTGTTAGTCAAGAATATTCTATGCGATTTCCATTTTATTGGATGATAACTGTCCGAATTATTGAATCATACATATATGATTATTGAATTATAATTATCTATGGATTGCTTTCATGTTTGTACACCTATTTATAAATTGAAATTGTGAATTATTTATTAATTTTTGAGAAAAAAAAACAACAGGTCAATGTAACCAGAGACAAGAAATATAGAGCATATCTTATGAGTGATCTACACATCTACTCACACAACAAGAGCATATCTTATGCTCCTTTATCTATGATGTAACTTACTGAGCGCGAGGTCTACTGTTCACAGAACTACTATTTATTACTTGCCCAGAGTACCACAAACACGACTAATGAAAACTAGGCTTTTCTTATTGTGTTTGCTCGAACTCTTCTACACTAATAATTAACTGAACACAACTAAACATCTTTCTCCAACACAACTAGTGTCCAATCCAAAGCTAACTTGATCAAATAAAACACAAATTCAAAAAACTAACACCACTTAGAACAGATCAAAAAACCTTTCTCATTGTATTTGCTCAATCTCTACATTGATTATGAACATAGCCTAATCGCATAACACATAAAAAAGCCAAATATTATTATACAACGAAAATCAAAATAAAATGCTGTAATTCACCCCAAAGACTTCTGCTACAGCAAATATTGATAACAGGGTAAACAGCTAGATGGAAATTCGATGAGCCCTACTATTCAACAATTATTTGTCAGCCCGGGAATCGAACCCAGTACCTCTTAATTGACGGTCAGTAATGCATAAAAATCAGCTTGATCAAATTAAACACAGATTTTAAAAACGAATAAACCTTTCCCATTGTATTTGCTCAAACTCTACACTAATAATTAACCAAACACAACTAAACATCTTTCTCTAACACAACTAGTGACCAATCCAAAGCTAACTTGATCAAATAAAACACAAATTTCAAAAAAACGAATACCACATAGATCATAATTGACCTTTCTCATTGTATTTGCACAAACTCTACACTAATAATGAACTAAACAACTTTCTCTAACAGAACTAGTGACTAATCCAAAGCTAACTTAATCGAATAAAACACACATTTCAAAAACTAATATCACTTGAAACATATTAATGAACCTTTCTCATTGTATTTGCACAAACTCTACACTAATAATGAACTGAACACAACTAAACATCTTTCTCCAACACAACTAGTGACCAATCCAAAGCTAACTTGATCAAATAAAACACAAATTTCTAAAACGAATAGACTACCACATAGATCATATAATGAACCTTTATCACTCAATTTGCACAAGCTCTACACTAATAATGAACACCAACTAAAAACATCTTTCTCTAACACAACTAGTGACCAATCCAAAGCCAACTTGATCAAATAAAACACAAATTTCAAAAAAACGAATACCACATAGATCATATAATGAACCTTTATCACTGAATTTGCACAATTCTACACTAATAATGAACTGAACACCAACTAAAAACATCTTTCTCTAACACAACTAGTGACCAATCCAAGGCTCACCAGTAAGTAGACTAAATTTCAGACCCATGTGTGCAAGACTACTGAGCTATCTCCCAATGAATCGCCTGAAGAGCTAGCAGACTATAATTAGAGCAAACTATAGAGCTATAACAGCGAAAAAGGTCCATTATTACCAAAGGCACCACAGAGCTATAATAGCAAACTAGAAACATCATTATCACAGGCACCCGCATATAACTCTCATTAGTAACAGACACAAGCCACAAGCATTGACCGATAACACAGATCTGCCTGCTGCTTATAATATTTATGCTTGGCTGGTTATTTTATGAGGAGGCTACATCTACATATTGAGGATTCAGGCTTGGACTAACCTGTCTTACAAATTCATTTGATCATCATGAATTGGTACTTGTGAATTCCATTATTTATAGATTTGCTGGTTGAAATCAAAACTTATTTATTGAAAAAGACAAATTCTTTTTGTACAGTCTGTTGATAATAGTTATTTGTTTATCTAGAGTGAAAAGTACGACTTTTTCTCCCTGAGGGAAAAAGTTGAAGCCCGAGGCGAAGCCGAGGGCAGCAATTTTCCTAAGGGAGAAAAAGTATTTTTCGCTCGTGATGTACACAACATTTTTCCTCCATCTACATTTTTTTATAGAAACTGCAAATTAAAACATTCTAATAACTTACGTATTGGTGACAATGTCTCCTAACAACATAACCTAAAATCTAAAACCTAAAAACCGGTCGTCTGATAGGCACTGCTGATTGCGCTATCTATCGGCCAAGTGTAACAATTATATTAGCTGGGCTCCCAAAAATGGCTGACTCCAGATCACGCGGTTCAGATTTGAATTGCAGAATGCAGATCAAAAATATTTGTTGGCTGGTATTTTGAATAGAATAAAATAATTTAAAAATTGTATAAATTTTTATCGTCTACTAATATTAAGAATATAATATCATACAAACATATATTTCATGATTTGTTCAAATTTCTGGTTGTGGTATTGAATTCAGTTGACTCAATGACAGACACCTCTATTACGCTTTCTCTTCTGAGCTTAGACCTTCTAACCTATTACCATGTAAGTTTTTAAAATAGAGATGCTTCCCATGTTATTTAAATGGAGTCACTTTTACTCCCTAGGGAGTTTTTCTGTTTTTTACTACCTAGAGCGAAAAAGTGACACTTTAGTATTATGTTTCAGGGAGTAAAGTAAGTACTTTAGACAGTAGGTGGAGGAAAAAACATTTATAGTGAGGTCCACGTTAAAAAGGCAGTGGAGAATTATACAGTTATACAGATAGAAATTCCATTTTATTGTTAATATCGGGTACCAAAGATACCACGAATCTAGGAATCAAAGCTAATATTAATTAGCTTAATTAACTTTATCTAAGGAATAGACGACTCTCTAGCTCTCTTTTGATAGCCTTATCTCTTCAGCCTTATTTCTAATCTAGATTCCTCCTTAACTTATCAAATTGCATGATTGACAAAAAAAGAAAGAATATTTGAGCAAGGAGACAAAATCTCTCTTGAAACGTTGAAACTGAAGCCCCATTTTCAACCTACATTCTTACTAAACATTCTACATAATTGAGGAGAAGGAATAGAATATTTGAGTAAGAAGCTCTAAAACCAGACAAAATCTCCGTTGAAACCGAGAGCTTATAGTCACAGTTTAACGGTCTGTAAGTTTCAAACAGCACTCAGCTCTTGTGAAGCACCTGAACTTTGTAAAATAAAGACGTCCATGGCAGAGGTGAATAAATAGCTTCACAAACATAAATGGATGCGTCGGCAAGCCGCACAAAAATGACGACATAATTGAGAATGCAAAGTGCACAACCTTAGAGAAGAGAAGAAGAAGAACAGAAGGAATAGAGAAGAAGAACAGAGAAGGATGGATGGTGTGAAGAAGTAGTCCAAAAGCAGACTCATCACGTACATATAGCGGAAAGAGGAGACACCGGCTGAGTTTGAAACCATGAATGGAGGCCACATAAATCATATTTCTATGAAAGAAGAAGACGAGGAAGAAGAAGAAGAAGAAGACGAGGAAGAAGAAGAAGAAGAAGAAGAAGAAGAAGAAGAAGAAGGAGAAGAAGAAGAAGAAGAAGAAGAAGAAGAAACTTAGGTACCGTCAAAAGGAAAACGTTGGTGCGTTGTCAGAATAATAAAATCGAATCTTGTCTACATGTCTGTTTATAGAAGAAGAGATTACTTCTACAAGGGCTAAGTTAATTTGTACAAGATTTTTACGGAAGAAACATTTCAAACTGACTTCTAAAACGATTAGACACTTAAAAAGGAAAATTTATGGAGAAAGTCCTTCTTGAAGCCATCAACAATACATTTTTGATGAATAGAAAGAGATGGATAGATACAAGGTTGAAGAGAATTTATCATAAATATTTTGGTAACATTAAGATATTTTCACTAGAAGAATAAAATAATCAACTCAAGTAGGGTCAACAATCACTATAGTGAGGTCCACGTTATAATGGCAGTGGAGAAAGATAGGAGAACAACGTTGCCGAACCTCTCTCTTGTCTATGCCTTCTATAGACGGTAGCTGATAAAGGTTTATTGATGTAATACTAACTTTTAATTCACGTTTAGAATAATCAATTATATTTTATTAAGCAAGGAACTATATTTTTCAATAATGCCATAATGGATTTTCATAATTGAGATGAAATATTTTGTTAATTAATTATCAATTCTACATTGTTAAAAGACGATCTGGCAACAGAACAAAGCGAGAAAGAGATAGCGCTATCCGCTTTGTTGAATGAAAGACAAGGATAGCAATACCATTGCTAACTAAACACTGTTATTATAACGTGGACCTCACTATAGTTGAAACCCTCAAACTTTCCATAGTCAACATACATCAAAAACCCCCTTCAAAAATTTCTCTATGACTTAATAATTGACGTAAATAACATCAATTTTAGAAATTGATGCAAGAAACTTGATATAATTATCAATAATTGTTTCCATTGTTAAAAACCATGTAAAGTAAACCCACTAATTAGTCATTATGATATAGGCCTACGTTCCATGCTTCCTCATTCAAATTATCCAAAGATCTCAACAATTTCACACTCTGGTAGAATTTACTAAACTATTTTTAATCTTATCCAACACCACATTATGCCTAAATCAACGATAAATCTGTCCTTTTTCTATATAATTTCTACATTGCTTGAATTAGTGAATTGGTAAAGACCATCT
The DNA here is from genome assembly GCF_014356525.2 of Nilaparvata lugens. Taxonomy (NCBI): domain Eukaryota; kingdom Metazoa; phylum Arthropoda; class Insecta; order Hemiptera; family Delphacidae; genus Nilaparvata; species Nilaparvata lugens. The sequence goes on along the minus strand of NC_052510.1, from coordinate 4,208,967 downwards.
AATCAAAACCATCTACTTCGACAATAATTATTCTCATTAAATAAATAAGTTTAACTGACCAGTTTCGAATATTAGTGAAAACTTTAATTAATCTCAACCAATAATTTGCTATGAATAAACTATTGAAACTCAATATCAATATAAGCCACCTACATTCATTTAACTTCCATGTTTATTTGGAACTAAAATTTCATAAAAATTGTAGAAGTGGAATTCTAAGCTTACTTTGGACTTTGTCACCTATAAATTTGGAAGAAAAATAGCACAAGGACTACCTTATTATTTTATCTACAAATATGTTATTACATTTTCCTACAGTTACGTTGAAAAGTGGCCATTGCTGCACTGATTACAGAACGCAAAGAATCACTTTTCCACTCTAGTGCGGGAAAATTTTTTCTGCACTCCAGATTTGCAACATGGCAACGCAAAATACTTAGTAGGTTATATGGAGCAACAGTGCAGCAAAATCAAAATGAAGTTGGTAACAGTGACTGCTGTGGCTGCTATAGTGAGCAGAGGTGCAACCAAGCACAACGCGCTAATTATTACATTATATATTATAACCAAGGACAACATTTTTATTCAATTTGACAATAAATTAAAGTTTTTATCAATAATAAAATTACACAGAAAAACATTTGATGCATTTCAGGCAATTTTACCCATAATTACCCACTTTTCATATTCAATGGTAACTGTAGGAAAAACTTAATGTGAAATACGTGCGCAAAGTTCCTCTGCTGCACTCAAGAAACCATTCCGCCCTCGCCTACGGCTCGGGCGTAAACGTTCTTTCGGTGCAGCAAACTGTCACTTTGCGCACTAGTTTCACAAATAACTATAGTGTCATTTGTATAGTAAATAAATACACTTTTTTCTATGTATTTAAACACGACATGCAGTCAAATATTAAGTAAATAATTGAAAACTTCTACTTACAGTCTGAAGTACTTTCGACCGTCTAGCGATCAATTTTCAACAGTGTTGAATATTTGATCAGTTTTTAATTATTTACTTAATATTTGATTGCATGTCGTGTTTAAATACATAGAAAAAAGTGTGTTAATACATAGAAGCTCAGAATGGATCAAGAAACTATCATCTTTAAATAATAAATATTATTATCACACTTTTCACACAAATTCAAACACCCCAGGTCTTTCCTATTAATATCCACACAAAACTTTCACTTTTCTCCCTAACATCTATCAAAAACCCAACTCCTTTCTCCAATCATCATCATCTATAAACTCGAAAACAAAGATTCAACAACATTTCAATAAAAACCAAGATGGCCGACCCTAAAGCAAAGAAAATAAAACAATCGTATAAGTTTTCTCTGCCGGAAGTTAATATCGCGAAACCAAAACATAGACTAAAAGCTAACACAAACTGAAAGCAAAACACAAACTAAAAAACCGATCAGTTGCAAATTCGTTTCAAGTGGAGTTCAGAATAGAAAGATTACAGAGGAAGTTCCCTATCACAGACTGCGGTCAGTATTAGTTCAATGTGAAGCTTTGAAGTTATCTATGAAGAATACTGACAGTTATCAGTGAAACACACTACATTTATCCATATAGATATCGACTCTACTCAGTCAGAATCGAATAAATGGGAAGTCTTGATAGTTTTTATGAGGATACCTGTCAGTATGAAGTGATTTTCGTAATAGTTATGACTCAATCTGGTTGTATACACCCATAGCAGCCACTTCCTCTCAAACAGATAACGCCCTGTGGTTGTGACAGTGGAAAATAATAATTCAATTATCCCATGAGGATTGTTGTATGTAGAACATAATATGCAATTATACGCCCTATATTACCAAGGGTTTTATTTTATTTGTTAGAGATGTATTTGGAGTAGACTACTAGATATAGTTCAGAGTATATATTTCATTCAAAAGTACTCATCTATGGGAAAAGATACATAGGAAAATAGGCCTACATAAGAATGAAAATCCTTCGCCTTCAATATATACAGAGTGCGGCAGCAAAACTTTATTTTTGACCGAGCGAAGTGGGGTCTAAGATTCAAGTCGACGGTTGGCATTCCCCTTAATGTTTAAATGTTTAAATGTTTATATGTTTTATGTTTATATGTTTATATGTTTATATGTTTATATGTTTATATGTTTATATTTTATATGTTTATATGTTTATATGTTTATATGTTTATATGTTTATATGTTTATATGTTTATATGTTTATATGTTTATATGTTATATGTTTATATGTTTATATGTTTATATGTTATATGTTTATATGTTTATATGTTTATATGTTTATATGTTTATATGTTTATATGTTTATATGTTTATATGTTTATAGTTTATATGTTTATATGCTTATATGTTTATATGTTTATATGTTTATATGTTTATATGTTTAAATGTTATATGTTTATATGTTTATATGTTTATATGTTTATATGTTTTTATGTTGCGCATTTACGGCGAAACGCGGTAATATATCTTCATGAAATTTGACAGGTATGTTCCTTTTTAAATTGCTCGTCGACATATATACAAGGTTTTTGGAAATTTTGCATTTCAAGGATAATATAAACGGAAAAAGGAGCCTCCTTCATACGTTCAAAGACCTTAAAGATGCATAGACTCACATGCAGCGGTAGTGTCGTACTTGGAATTGAAATCCGCCATTGAGGGGGCAACACATAAGATTATTACATACCAATGCCACCAATGCCTTTGTGATCTATAGTATTACAAATATATTTATATAATATCTCGTGCTAAAATACCCCAATGGCGGCCTTCAATTTCAAGTAAGAGCTATCATTGGGAAGGCATAGGCATTGTGGGTCTATATCTCTTTAAGGTCTTTGGATACGCCAATATTACCGTAAAAATCAGACTATAGAATTATTCATCATAAATTAGCTGTCTAGTGGACTATAATACTACCCGTTCAAAAACATCGAACAACTTGAAAATGTATCTTTCCATTAACGTTAGTAGCCAGCTGACTATAATACTACCCGTTCAAAAACATCGAACATCTTGAAAATTGTATCTTTCCATCAACGTTGTAGACAGTTGCAGCCAGACCTGATAACAGCGCTCACACTCACATTCCGGGACGACACGTCACGGTACGATATAGGACAGAAAGCTCTATGTTTATTTAGGATTTTTTCTAGACATTTTTAATTGATAAATTATTTATTAATTTTTGAGAAAACATAACAACAGGTCAATGTAACTCACTGAGCGCGAGGTCTACTGTTCACAGAACTACTAGTTTAAAGTAAACGCCATTCAGTCAGCTGATGTCGTAGTAGAGTAAATTTGGTCTCGTTAGAAAGGTCAGATCATAAAGTTTTCTTCCCGACATGTTCATTTGCCATCATGCATTGCAACAAATGCGTGCATTTGCCGTTGATACATATTTTTGAACCATTGTGATTTTTTTCCAAGGGGGTATTTGAAATCTCTTGTTTATTTGAACCGTCCAAGGACCCTACAAGATTTGAAAACCAATTTCAGGGAGGAAATTATTGCTAGCATAACGCCTGCAATGCTGGCAGGAGTCATCAAATCGGTTTACTCAGTGTATGGAGAATGGGGGATGTCATCAACTGATTTGATATTCAAAACTGATTGAAATGAAACTTTATATATGTGTCTACATTACAAAAAATAATTACAAACTTTCTGAACCATACAAAGAGTTTTATTTACTTGAAAAAAGGAGGTTTCACTGCCACACTTTGTATAATAGTTGATTCAGATGCAATTATACGTCCTTCATTATCAGTAGTATAATTTTATTAGTTTACGCTGTATTTAGAATACTGGATGTAGCTGTTCAAAGAATATATTTCATTCAAATGTAAATGTGATCATCAGTGAGAAAAGATGTTTTAGCAATTAAAATATACATAGAAATGAAAAACCACAATACAATAGATGATACTGGTACGGTACACGTTGTTTTAATAAGACAGTTTTGGAACTGTAGCTTACAATAATTGATTATCTGTTGTATAATAATGTTGTTTATTCAATGTTATTTAACAATAAATAATGTTGTTTAATAGATGCAGTTCAAGGAAGCTGAATAGGTAACTTAGATAATATAATACAAAATATATATAATATGAAGAAACATATACATAAATAAAACATTTATTTACTCACCAATAGAAATTGTTGATTTTGAATGAAGGTAATGATTTTGAATTGATCAATAGTCTAAGTAGAACTCACCTGCAAGAATGAAGAAAAAATAATTATTAAAAGTATTGTATTGAAGCATGGAAGAGCTATTCTAAAGTAAAGTTATATAATATGCAATTAATTTTATGTTCTAAATATAGTTCATAAGTTTCATATTATTAAAAAGTTAGTAGGCTAAATATAAATAATCATGATACTTTCATAACTTTCTCTATAACAGCGATAATTTGCAAGGATGAATAAAAGTAAAATCAAAGCTATAATAGAAGTATGTATGTTTTAGTTTCACTCAAAACGCAGTTTTGCAAAAGACAATCTACAAAATAAGACAAGTCCGCAAAAGCAAGAATAGAAGGCTAGAGTTGGGATGGAAAATCACAGCAGGACAGCTCATGCCATCTAGCGGCGAAACTCTCAACCACGTCCAATGTACTGGACTCTCCGTCACGGCTAAATTCAGTACCGTACTCGGTGGAGTGGCCAGCTATTATTGTTGATAGGAAATTGACCAATAAATTATTTATTATTCATTGCCAACAACTGTCACAATTTACTGTAGTAGTAGTATGATAATAAAATATAGTATTAAAACTGTACTTCAATACAGATATCAATCTACAGACATAATATTTGAAAACACTTCATTCACATGGGCTAATTTTTAAATTAAAAGTAAAAAGTATTATTATTTCTAAAAATAAAGGGTGCTTTGAGACTTTTATATTGTTTTATCAATCTACCCGTATTTTATAATATTTGAAATATTATGATGCAATTTAAAATACAGTGAGATATAAGATATCAATCTATGATATCTCAAATAGATGTTCAAGATTATAGTTTTTACAATTTATTCATTTTCCATGTCAATTTATTATTAAGATTTTTATAATTCGAAGTATGACAATTTGATCAATTGAGAAATTTTATCATAAACCACTGTCAATCCTAAAAAACAAAAACCTTCATGTAAAGAAAGTTCAAATTATTGATAAAATGTAATTTTTACATCTCAATTCAATTTTCAGTTTGGATTACAATATAATACACGTAATACACATTGAGTTAATTGTATGAATAAGAGGATGATCTTGACGAAATTTCTTTTTGCAAGACATTAGAATTCTACCTAATTTTTTTCAAACTTTACTTAAACAAATTTCTCTAATAATGTGCCAGTGGACAAATAGTGTAATATTCATTATTGAAAAATTGAAATACCAGGTATCAGCCAAAAAAATTAAGATTTAACATGAAGCAATGGTCCTTTGATCCAAATAATATTGGAATTGGACGATAAAGTATTATGATTTATTTCATATAGTTTTTAATAAATCCTCCAATTCGATTGACAATAAATTAAAGTCATTTAGGTACCGTAATCTCCCATAAATCATAAAATCCACAATAAAATATATGATTTGTGCGGGTCAAATGATCTAATTCAAATCCGCTAAGGATTCGAATCCGCTATGTATTCAAATCCGCTACGGATTGGAATCATTTACCAGATTGACAATTATTATTTGAAGTCAGTACGATAATTTTTCATCATATAAGTAGACTACAATAAAATATGAAATTCTCGTGATTAACTTTAACAAGAATGGGATTACAATACTCAGATTGACAATATTTCAAATGTCGAGTCAGTGAGGTAAAATACATCAACTAATCAAAACTCCAACAATACATTATAACATAGAGAATAGAATACAACTCTAACTTATTCTAATTAAAAAGAAAAAAACTAACGCAACTGTTTTCCAAAGAAAAGAATGCAATATTGTATTATTTCCTCTCTGATTATACTATAGTGAGATTAACATTATAACGTCAGTGGAAAAGATATAGAACGGCATTATTGCCAAGTTTTCTTTTCGACTGCCTTCTATATAAAGGTATAGTGGTTACTGTACCTGTAATTCAAGTCATCCAGGTATATCTGATATGATATTAAATGTAGAATCTTGTTATTAATGATCAATTCATACCTTAAAATAAAATATTTTATCCACCAGGAAAATATGTTTTTATTGATAATAACAATAATTTCTGTAATTGAGTTTGAGATAAATATATTCTTGTAGCTCGTTGAACAATATTCATAATATTTCATCATTGTTAATTTTATTCTTCATAGCCTACAAACGATTTAGCTATAAACGTTATCATTTAAAGATAACGTTATCATCTATGCAAAGTTTGATTTTAGATGACCAATTATCAGGCTTCAGATACAATTTAAACAAAAAAAAATTCAAGTGGAAAAGATTGTGCATAAAAATCTCTACAATATAGATAATTAGGATTCATCAATAATGCTTGTATGAAAGAATCAGTCTTTCCTACAATACTCAAGCACTCTAGAACAGTGCCTATCCATAAGAAAGACAGTAAAGATCTACCAGAGAATAATTTATGTTCATGATCATTTATGTTCATTTAGGCTAGGCGCACACCAGTTAGACAAGACAAGACAAGACATGATCAGAAACGTTTAGTCACAATACTTCACATAGTTGCTTATGAAGCAACACACACTGATTAGTCTTTGCAATTAGACATGTCTTCATAAGCAACTATGTGAAGTATTGTGACTAAACGTGTCTTGTCTTGTCTTGACTAACCGGTGTACGTCCAGCCTTACACTTCACTGCATTTTGTCTATTTGATTGTAAATTTATGGCAAATAAATTGAATTTGAAATTTGGCAGTTTGGAGTTGAAAAAGAATGAATAGATCTATCTGCTTTGTCTAATGTCAGACACGAATAGAAAATCAAAGTTTATGAGATTTTTCAGATTGGAGTTTAAAAAGATCAATAGATCAATCAATGATAGGCAAGAATGGCTAACCAAATGCTGATTTTAAAACGTGAAAATTAAAAAGTGAAAATGTCTTGACAAAAAATTCCAACGAGAATGTACAAACCAATATTAATCAAATACTGATTTATAACGTGAATATAACTATAATATGACGTTAAAAAGGTTGAATTATCACGACAAAAAAATCCGACGAGGATGGGATTCGAACCCACGCGTGCAGAGCACATTGGATTAGCAGTCCAACGCCTTAACCACTCGGCCACCTCGTCCTTGAAACTCACAACTGTTATTCACGGTTCTAGGACCTGGGCGTCCCTGAACTTCATTATATGCTTAGTAAACGCTCTGTCCTTGAATATTGGTGCATGAGATTTACTTCAAACCTTCATCAGTATTTCATGAAAATAACATGGATGCTTCTCATTCAATAAATGCTTCCTTACACATATATATATAAATATAAATCTTTGCTCTATGAATTGGGGTTTGCGGGAGAATTAAGCTGTTTTGAATGGGGTAGCATCAAATTAGTTACCGTACTACAATATTATTATCTAGAACAGAATAATAGATTCAATTCAATAAATTATTGTTTATATACACAGTTTTAAACCATTTAAGTTTCTAGAAGAAAATATGAATTTTGAAATAATATCATCTGTAGTAAACTTGATCTATAATTAATGAAAATCCAAATGGAAAGCGAATTATTACACAAATTTATTCTTTGTCACACTTATTCTAAAATCAATTTTTAATGCTGCTCTACAGAATAAGAGAACGGTATTCAAATCTCATTGAATATTCATAAATTGATAAAATAGGAAAACAAAATTCCATGATGTATGCTTATAATAAGTGACTTATTTCAATTTTTAATGCTGCTCTACAGAATAAGAGAACGGTATTCAAATCTCATTCATAAAACGATAAAATTGGAAAACAAAATGCCATGATGTATGCTTGTAATAAGTGACTTATTTCATCTCCCAATACATAATCCATGATAACATAAGTTAATGTCTAATTCTATTTACATTGAACATCGAATGAAGATGAAAAATCATGACGAGTTATGAAAGAAGAATACTTGAAGTGAAGAATAATGAATAATTTTCAAAAATGATTGGGAGTGGAATATCAGTATAAATCAACTGCTCTATTCCAAAATCAACCCTGGATTATCGACCAATACAGAACACACACCCCATAGGATTGATGATTAGAACAGAATGAAATAAAATGAATTTTTTATTTGATGGCTAGGATGAACTAGAAAATACCAGTATAATCCAAGTCAACAAACTGCCCTCTAGTCCAAATTCAACTCACTTAATCAACAGTTCTCTGCCAAACTGTCATCATAATTTCAAATATTTTAGGTAGCCTACTCTTAATTGATGGTTTAATAATGATGATATTGTATCAATGAAATGTTTTTCAAAATCAATACTATAAATAATATTCTTGTTAACAAAAAAAACTCCAGAGAACTGTATTTTTTTAAAATTTAATGATCTTATTGTACCAATAAAACATTCTCCAAAATCAATATTAAATCAGAGACAATTAATCCAAGTTACAGTATTTAACGGTACCTCAGATTTATAATCAAACCTAATATTCTTGTTAACCTTGAAAGACTTACACCAGGTTGCACAAAAATCTGTTAACTCCTAATCTCAATTAGATGCCACGAGAACCAATCAGAGAATCCTTCTTTTCAAAAAAAAAACTTATCATGATTAAAACTTGACAGGACTTTGTGCAACAGGGCCTAAAGAAATAAATTTTTGATCTATTGTGAAAATTGATTGAAAGTATTGTATTAAATAGATTAATTTTTTGTGGAACCAGGCCTATGAGAAATAAATCTTAATCTATTCTACACTAAATTTCTAATCTACAATCTATTCTTAATTTTCAATTCTCCTCACCTAATGGCGACGATGGCAGAAAAACCTCCTCCCTGAGCGACACGGTCTCCCCCTCCTCCTCTGCCTCCTCATTGCCCTCATCCTCCTCCATTAGGGGGGCGCAGCAGGGCATTGCCCCCCTCGTAGCCCCAGCGCTGTCTGAAGGCCTTGGCACCCCCGTCGAGCCGTACCCGGGGTAGTTCCACGAATAGGGCATCGCCGATCTGAGGAAGGAAATTTGAAAATATTATTCAACTATATTAATAGAAATTATGAAATAAATGGAACAATGGGATTTTGTCTAGAAATATGAGGAATTTATGACAATATTCGAGTATGGAACACCGGAATTTTGTTTAGAAATATAAGGAAATTAAGACAATATTCCAGTATGGAACACTGCAGTTTTGTCTACAAATATTCGTTATTCTTTATTCTTTATTCTTTATTCTTTATTCTTTATTTATTCCATTGTCATTACAGATCATAATTATAATAAATATAATATGATTGAGAGAAGACAACAGGCATAGCCCAAAACTGTTTTCTCCCAAATTTTTACAAATAAGTTTCAAAAAAGAATAAGGTTAAAATTTTACTTTCACTTCAAAAAGTCCAATTTCCACTTCAAAACTAAAGACTAAACTAAAAATTTTGAATTTTGATATTTAAAAACTGATAAAAACAAAAATATTTCACTCAAATCTCTGCAGATTGGAATTTGTTGAGTAATTTTGCAAAATTTTGAGCCAGAAAAGAAACACAACACTTCACTATTAGCACAGCTGATGAATATGAGGAATTTAAGACAATATTCCAGTATGGAACACTTTAATTTTGTCTAGAAATATGAGGAATTTAAGACAATATTCCAGTATGGAACACCGGAATTCTGTCTAGAAATATGAGGAATTCAAGACAGTATTCCAGTGTTCCATTATGGATAAATATTACTATACCTCACCAGAAACAGTATCTGAAGTCAATTATGAAATTATTAAAATCATGAATAGCAAATAAATTTTCTTGAAAGGGCAGCTTGAATTATTATAGAGAATTGCTAGGACCTATATCTACGCCTAGTAGCTAGCACTAAAAATATTTTTTATATTTTTATATAAACACGACTAGTTTTTTGAGCACGCATGCCATTTTCAAAAGATATTATTATTATTTAACAGTAAAATATGCTCGAAACTACGGTAGTAATTTTGCTCAAATTCTGCAGTAATTTTCTATATTAAATAGAATTATATTTTGTAAAGTAACAGATTTTTTATTGCCTTGAATTCCCACAATGAGAGAAAATCGCTCATTGATCTAGGGTACAGAAGGATTCCGAGGCTATTTCAGAAGAAAGAATGCAAGTCTCATCTACTAAGAATTAAGGTAACTTATTTAATTCACAAGTTGATAATATCAGTATTATACATTCACTGTTCTAAACATGAAATTAACAAATTAATTATTGTTCAATTGTTCATTGATAAAAATTAATACTATTATACATTCACTGTTCTAAACATGAAATTAACAAATTAATTATTGTTCAATTATTGTTCATTGATAAAAATTAATACTATTGAATGTTTTTATCATATTTACATCAATGAAATACGCACACACATAATCATGAAATGCGATAGAAAATGAGATTGGCAAACCAATAGTTCAATTTATTGTTTATTGATGGTGGTCGGCAATATTGAATGAATGATCTTGAAATATTACAAAGATCCTGAAGTATAACAATTTTAAATTACAGAGAATTCCAGTTTCAATATTGGAAATATGATTGGACGACCAACGAATTTTGTGGCTTGATTTATAGAAATTCAAAAGTCCTTCAATCTCAATATAAGCTCTTACACTAAATTATTATGATTTGATTGTATGGTATGAGATGTTGTGGTATTTTTCCATAATTGAAAGAATAAGACTTTGATAGTGTCAATACCACTTTTATTTATTCGAAAATTAATTTATAATTCAGAACCAGGTTTCATGGTAAAACCTACCACATCTTCAGCTGAACTAATAAGTTTGTTGTTATTGGAGGAACAGGAAATCCTGTTTGAAATTTCCTGTTCCTCCAATAACAACAAACTTATTAGTTCAGCTGAAGATGTAGTAGGTTTCACCATGAAACCTGGTTCTGAATTATAAATTAATTTTCGAATAAATAAAAGTGGTATTGACAATATCAAAGTCTTATTCTTTCAACTAAATTATTACTTAATTCTCTCTGTACTACTCACCTCATGTCTAATGTGAGGGACTATCATGACACAGGGACTATACCTAATTACATTACAGATAATATCTATGGAACAGGCTACTAACGTGAAAATGGGAAAATTCATGCACCACACATGAGATGAACATGAAAAACTCATAATAAAACTATCAATAATTCAATGTTATTTGTTTGTGAAAAAAATCAGAAGTACAAACATTTGGCAGCGGATTCAGAGGTATTTACATCCAACTCTAGTTTACTAAAGAGGCAAAGGCAATTCAGATTGTTACACGATTCAATTATTGGAGTTTAAAGTATCACAAAAATATTGTGTCTTGAGCTAAGCAAAAATATAATGAATGATCAAAAAACCATAGGATAATAAAAATGATTAACAATGAGTTTTAGCTAGCAGTGGATAAACACTAGTATGTATTAAAGAAATGGAAACACAATATACATCATTCAGCAGCAACAGAAACATTATAAAATTATACAGTAAATGGAAAACCGAAAAATATATACACAAAAACATAAATTAGGCGACAAATAGGCAGTGAATGACAAATCACATCTATTATAAACAAATTGAATACGGTAGTAGATAAATAAATTAGGCAAAAATAATAGGCAGTAAAGAATAATTATCAAGTCACACCTGCCATACGTGACTTGGAAATAACAAAAATTGTAATTGAAAAAACATGAAATATTATTCTAATCTTCTAAAAGAAAATCCATTGAAACCATGCTGAAAAACAAAAACACTTATAAAAATCAATTTCTTATGACAAACCTTCAAACGATTTCTCATCCCAAAAATCGTCCCAGGAAAAAGCTGCATGGAACAATAGAATTGACAATTTCAATGAAAATTGACAATACAGAACCCATTATCGAAATTAATCGATGAACATTATCAATAAATCAATATACATCCAGTGAATGATTTATTATTTGTGATAACACATTCTTTCAATAGAGTTGATAAAATGTTTGAATTGAAATAGCATGAGAAAAGAAAATACAAACTTTTGAGAAGTTCAAACATAGAGGCCTCTTTGATTATAAGTTTGTAAGTCGATAAACTCTAGCTATATCATCCCTACCCTAACGTTACCTATGATTGATTGATTGATTGAGTACTTAGATTGATGATCATAGAGGAATGGAATTTATAGTTCATCTTTTAGATTTAGTTCATCTCTGCTATGATCAATCTAATATGTTATTCCAAAAGTATCTTTTCAATATTATTCTGTAAAGAACATGAGCCCGAATCAATTAATCTCTCTTATTGGAACAGCTAAATATTTGAATCCTTTGGAGCTGTATCAATATGGAAATTTAACTAATAATCCTAGCATAATTGGAAAACAGAATACCTGAAAAAGTTAATGATCAATTTAATTCTAAAGCCAAGTTTACACTAGATTTTTCAATATCAGAACCCTTTGGAGCTGTATCAATATGAAAATTTGATTGATAGTCCTAGCATAATTGGAAAACAGAATACCTGAAAAAATTAATGATCCATTTAATTCTAAAGCCAAGTTTACACTTCTAGTTTTGTCAAGTGAGATATCAACAAATTTAGGCAATTCGTTGCCAATCTCTCAAAAAACGACAGCAAAATTATAACTTGTTCTCTACAGAAAAAATTGTGAACTTTTTTGAAGGAAATTAATTTGTGAACAAAATTTTGTTGACAGCTCTGTTGTAAACATGGCTTAATAGTATCACACACATGTCACTGTCAAGGAAATTCTAATACTTTTTGTGTAGTTAGGAAGTTGATATTCATATTAAATAAAAAGACTAAGAAATTGTCAAATACCACAAATTTTATTGAAACTTAGAAAGACCGGTTTCGGTTATTATACCAATTATACCATTGTCAATAAACATACAAGAAAGAGTTTATCAGAGAATAAAATTTATTTCGAGAATAAAATAAAAAGAGTTTATCAATCTCTGATAGTATTTTATTTAATAAGTAATTCCAACATCCAATAAGTTATAGTTGACTATTTTTGAAAAAAAAATGCTACAACTTTCTCAAATAGATTTACATTAATAATTCTAAATATTCATTAATAAAATACATATTATAAAATAACATTAATAATAAATATTCAGGCAAGATACTCAAAAATCAGCTGATAGTTGCAGTGATAGTAGTTTTAATTTTTCTGCTCAAAATTTTCAAGTTTATTTCAATATTATTGAAACTTTCGGATTGTTTAGTGTTATTTCCGGCTCTCATCAACCCTTCGAAATTCAAAATTCATCAGTCATATCTCGAATGCGTATTCTCTGAGTGTTAATCTTTGGTGAAAACAGAAATTTTAAACTTAGCCTCACTTTGGACTATTTATGTGCCAAAATCAAGGAATTGAAGAAGTTTTGGGCAATTGCCTGTTTCTCTTTCCAAATATCGTGTTTGTGACTGTTCAAATAAATAAATAAATAAATAATGATACACCTACATAATACCGTAAAGGTGTCATCCGACCCACAGTTGTAGATAAGTTATCCAATAAGTTATAATAGACTATTATTTTTGAAAAAATTGCTACAACTTTCTCAAATAGATTTACACCTACATGATACCGTAAAGGTGTCATCCGGCCCACACTTGTAGATCGCCTCAAATTTGTGCTGTATTTACGCCGTTTTCGCTTCCACCTGTACATCTATGTGACACTTCACCTTGTCAGCATTTATTGAATAAAAAACACTAATACTACAAACGAAAAAATACTGACAGATTAACATGAATCTCACTGTATACTATGACACTACTTTCAGCACAACCTTACAACAACTAAAGACAGAACAGAACTGAACTAAAATCCTCAAACTGGACAATAATATCACAGAGGGAAAAGGATATCCTATCTTCTATCCTTCTCTTAAGACAATATACAGCAAAGCGTGAGAAATTATTATTCTATAGTGATGTCCATGTTGCAATGGCAGTGGAGAAAGATAGGAGAACAACTTTGCCGATCCTCAGTCTTGTCGATGCATTCTATACAATGTAGCTGATACTGGTTTATTTATGTCATATAAACTGTTCATTCTCGTTTAAAATAATCAATTATATTTTATTAAGCAAGGAATTATATTTGTCAATAATTTCATGATTAAGATTAAATATCTTGTTAATCAATCATTAATTCTACATTGTTATAAGCCGATCTGGCAACAGAGCAAAGCGAGAAAGAGATAGCGTTTAAAATGATCAATTACATTTTATTAAGCAAGGAATTATATTTGTCAATAATTTCATGATTAAGATTAAATATCTTGTTAATCAATCATTAATTCTACATTGTTATAAGCCGATCTGGCAACAGAGCAAAGCGAGAAAGAGATAGCGCTATCCGCTTTGTTGAATGATAGACAAGGATAGCAATACCATTGCTAATCAAACACTGCCATTATAACGTGGACCTCACTATAGTGAGTTTCACTAGAATCTGTCAGTATTCCTTATCGATATCATATCAATGCTTCCTATTTAACCCCTGCTGACATTAGGAGGTGAAAGCGGCAAGGACAGCCAAGGTCACAGGAAAAGTTAATAAAGGTAAGATTTTCCCCCAGACAAATCATAACCAACGTTTAAGCGGCCACTGATCTCAGATTAAAAGTTAATTGGGCGTTAACAATGGCTGTGGGAGAGTTTGCGAACAGTGGTACATTCAATTGTTAGGCCTCTGAGTAAAGTAGTTAAGTTTGTCAGTTATTGTTTGCAGAAATATGAATATTTGTTTTGTTGGTCTAGAATCTTTTCTCGGAAGTACAAAAGTGGTATTTGGTATAAATATAACTTAGCTTATTATTGATTTTCACATTTACTAATTTCATACCTACTGTTTTTGAATCGAGTACTGTAATTTGTCAGTTATAGTTTGCAGATATATAAATCTTTGTTTGGTTAGTCTAGAATATTTTCTCGGAAGTACAAAAGTGGTATTTGGCATATAACTTAACTTATTGTACTCATTATTGATTTTCACATTTACAAATTTTATACTGCTTCTGAATAAAGTAGTTTTTGTCAGTTATTGTTTGCAGAAATATAAATCTTTGTTTAGTTACGGTAGTCTAGAATATTTTCTCAAACGTGAAAGAGTAGGATATAACTCGATTTATTGTTAATTTTTTCACATTCATAGGTTTAATATTATATCAGATAAGTGACCAAATTTTAAGAGTTAAGTACATCTTATTGTTGAGCTCATGAGTCAAGTATTTGAGTTTGACAGTTATTGATTATAGAAATATGAATTAATAAAACAAAATAAAATCTTAAAAAACTTTAAAATAGTTGAACAATTAGTTTCCTAGTCTCTTTGGAAACTAGTTGTTCAACTATTTTAAAGTTTTTTTAGAAATAAAGGGTGCTATGAGATTTTATTTTGTTTTATTAATTTAAAAGTAGCCCATGTCAATAAGTGTTTTAGAAATATAAATCTATGTTTTAGTAGGCCTAAATCAAGATTATTTTCTCAAAAGTGGAAATATGAGTAGAAAAGTAGGAAATAACCTATTGTAATAATAATTAATATTTCACATTTACAAATTTAATACTATAATTATCAGACTGATGTGAAGAAGTAATTGAACAAATATTGTCAAATCCACAAAATTAAGTTTATTTGAAAACCATACTCGAGTTTCTACACCATTATCAGTTTCCACTGAAGATGGAAGACCGGTTGCACAACAGCCGGTTAAATTTTAACCGTGATTAATTCCACGAGAACCAGTCAGAGAAGCAGTCTTTCCAAAACGCCTTCTCTGATTGGTTCTCGTGAAATTAATCACATTTAAAATTTAACGGCTGTTGTGCAACCGGTTCTCCATCTTCAGTGGAAAGTGGTGATGGCGTAGAAACTCGAGTATGGTTTTAAAATAAACTTACCTAATTTTGTGGATTTGATAATATTTGTATAATTTATTACTTTTTCACATCAGTCTGATAATTACGGTATAGTATTAAATTTGTAAATGTGAAATATTAATTATTATTACAATAACTCAAGTTTTTTCCTTAATTCCACAAAATTAGGATTTGACAATATTTGTATAATTATGACTTCTTCACATCATTATGGAGATGCTCACAACATTTCTGAAACCAGTGTAAATTATCAAACTAGTGACCAAGATCTCCAAGAATATGAGAGCTTTAGGAGAACAAAATCTAATTATCTGAATTTCAATGCCGCAGAACTTGTTACAGCGTAGAATGGCTGATAAATGATAAGATGATGATCTTTTATAAAAGTTCTGTGACAACTATCTTTGAGAAGAGTTTGGTAAATAAAATATATTGCTACATTGAGTGCTATATAGTTCGTGATAATGAAACAATATTAATAGAAAATATCCAATGAAATATTGCAACTATTAAAATGCACAAGAATTAAAGGTTTGAATAAATACTTACAGCAAGTTCTTCACTCCTATAGGCTGTCAGTGTTTGTTCATCTTGGAGTAGAACGCAGAAATAAGGCTCCCATTCCACATCATGTAGTCTTGTTCCTGGGCCTATTTCTTTGTCTGAAACAAATAGAAAAAAATCAATCAATTAATTGAATCTCGAAAAGATTAGGACAATAAAATACAAATAATATTGAATTGGGGAATTTGAAATAACAGGAGTTTCAGGAAAAACTGTATAGTAACTAACATAGCAATTAATTCATCCTTGAATCATCTTATCTGACGAAATTTGTAGATCAAAATCAAATACACAGTGTAGTAATACAATATTGGATACGTAATTGGGAAATTATTATAACAATATTAAAGGCCCCATACACTAGGAACTTGGATCGGCCAACTTAGTTCGAGAAACCAAGTTCGTGCAGGATTTGCCCACACACTGTAGAGGGGAGAGCGAACAACCGTTCGTTACTTCAGTGTCTTTCGGGGTCTAGAGATGAGCGTTTCAAAGTTTGCAGCTGCTTTGGGAAGAAAATATATTGAATATAAATAGATAGAATATATCGCCCTGGCGGACGAACCGAACAAAGTTTTTAATCCAGATTGAAGACCAAGTTCGTCACGAATTTGGTTCGCGGTTCGCCAATTTTCCACATACACTGGGGAACTTGGTTCGCAAGAACCAAGTTTGCCGATCCTAGTTCCCTAGTGTATGGGGCCCTTTATTCATCTCATAAAACATCTTACATCTCATCAATTTCGTAGTTGAAAATAAAATACTCAGTATAGTTATAGAATATTGAATATTTTGGAAATTTGGAATAACAGGAGTTTTATAGTGAGGTCCACGTTATAATGGCAGTGGACAAAGATAGGAGAACAACGTTACCGATCCTCTGTCTTGTCAATGCCTTCTATAGACGGTAGCTGACACAGGTTTATTGATGTAATAATAACTGTTCATTCTCGTTTAAAATAATTCATTTTTTTATTGAGCAATAAATTCTATTTTCCAATAATTTTATAATGAATTCACATGATTAGGATGAAATATTTTGTTAATTAATTATTAATTCTTCATTGTTAAAAGACGATCTGGCAACAAAGCAAAGCGAGAAAGAGATAGGGTCATCAGCTTTGTTGAATGATAGGCAAGGATAGCAATACCATTGCTATAATCATACACTGCCATTATAACGTGGACCTCACTATAGGAAGATGATGCAAAGTGTGTCTATAATAATAATTATTCATCTTATCCGCCTAAATTTGTAGTTTAAGATCAAATCAATCATTTTTCTGACTGAATGTTTAGTTCAAAATTGAATCAATCAATTTATCTGACTAAATTTGTAGTTCAAAATCGAATCAATAATTTTATCTGGCCAAATTTTTAGTTCAAAATCAAATAAATCACTTTATCTGACCAAATTCGTAGTTCAAAATCGAATCAATAATTTTATCTGACTAAATTTGTAGTTCAAAATCAAATCAATCATTTTTATCTGACTAAATTTGTAGTTCAAAATCAAATCAATCATTTTATCTGACCAAATTCGTAGTTCAAAATCGAATCAATAATTTATCTGACTAAATTTGTAGTTCAAAATCAAATCAATCATTTTATCTGACTGATTTTGTAGTTCAAAATCAAATATCCTGTACAGTAATACAATATAATAAGAAGAAGGAAGAGTTCATTGATCAACATGACAATAGGACAATTGACCAACAAAACAAAAGGATACCGTAATGATGGCTTGTATAGACAATAATAAATAATTGATACAGAGTACAGGTTAGGTTAGAAACAAGTTCCAGACCAGTAGGCTATCTATAGTGCAACTTGTAATTATGTCACTGGGTATTGATGGGTGGTGATGATGGAGAAACATTCTCAACTTCATCATCATCATCATCATCATCATCATCATCTCATCATCTTCTTCTTCTTCTTCTCTTCTTCTTCTTCTTCTTCTTCTTATTCTTCTTTCTTCTTCTCTTCTTCTCTTCTTCTTTCTTCTTCTTCTCTTCTTCTTCTCTTCTTTCTTCTTTTCTTCTTCTTCTTCTCTCTTCTTCTCCTTCTTCTATTCTTCTTCTTCTTCTTCTTTCTTTTCTTCTGCTTCTTCTTCTTCTTATTCTTTCTTCTTCTTCTTTTCTTCTTCTTCTTCTTCTTCTTCTGCTTCTTCTATTTTCTTCTTCTTCTTCTTCTTCTTCTTCTTCTTCCTTTTCTTCTTATTCTCTTATTCTTCTCCTTCTTATCTTCTTCTTTTCTTCTCTTCTTCTTCTTCTTCTTCTTCTTCTTCTTTCCTTCTTCTTCTTCTTCTTCTTCTTCTTCTCTTCTTATTCTTTCTTCTTCTCTTCTTCTTCTCTTCTTCTCTTTTCTTCTTCTTCTTCTTCTTCTTCTTCTTATTCTCTTCTCTTCTTCTTCTTCTTTCTTCTTCTTCTTCTTCGTCTTCTTCTATAAATTCTTAATATTCTTCTTCAACTGCAGCCGCCTACTATTCTGGACGTGTGTGTGTGACCTGGATGCTAGATGCTTCTTAATAATATTTATATAGTGGAAGTGCCACATCATTACTTCCGCTCTCCATCTCACTCCTACACACACGTCATATGATCACACATCTCACTCTCTCTCTAACACACACACACAACACCACACACACACCCTTCTTCTAATCAAAACTTCAAAAGGCTACAGATACACGCATTATCTAATTACATGAATGAATGTATCTGAATCGAGCTGTGTTGGTTTTCCTAATTCTGCCCTTGTTAATTACAAAGTAATTGATTCATT